>NW_009634512.1:0-4153 GCF_000690535.1 Cariama cristata | reverse complement strand
AGTAATGCCGCTCGTCAGGTCCTTACCAAGGAGTATTTGCCACATCAAATACTGCAGGAAGAGGCTTCTAAGCCAATTTGTTGGAAAGCTCTGAGAACCCAGTATTCAAAATATTTCTGAAGCTGCCCATGTAACCCTCCATGAATTGAGCCCTTCTCAGAAAGCACAGTAGAAAATACACAACGTACCGTTATTCAGGGTTGCAATGATGGCAAACGCCATAGCTAAGCACTGCAGTGAGACCACAACACAAGAAAAGGGGAAGAAAGGAGAACTCATTAGCAGAAACCTTCATTCAAATATATCTTTACAGGTCAGATGAGGCCAGGAGCCTGTTTTTCTAAAGAAAAACCCAAAACAAAGCTGAATGCTGTCCACCTGGGGGGCTACGACAAGTTCTGCTGCTGCTTCCAAGCCCAACCCTCTGCACATGAAGATCTGCCAGAGATAATGTACTTTGAATCCCACCAAGAATTACTCTCCGGGCCTAGAGGATACTTGCAGGACCATGAAACCAGGGGAATAACTCAACCCTGAAAAAGAAAATATCCATTACGGCTAAGAGCACCATCCCAAGGGACAGCTCTGCTGATGCAATGGCTCCCTGCCTCCAAGGATGGTCTGACTCCCCTCCTGACCACTTTCCTAAGACAGTGAAGAAAGGGTCTAGCTGCAAAAAAGAACAATTTTATGCCAAGTTAGCAGGATCAGTTGATCAATGCATCGGCTCAGCACCACAGCTGGCACATGGGAGGAGGCAAGAGGGCACAGCTGAGAGCTGAGAAAGAGAAGGGCCCTTTTAAGGGCCATGAGGCTGGCTGAGGCAACCACTCATCCTGAGTGAGTTAACCCACCACTCTCCAGCACAGAGACCATGCCCGCCTCTTCCTCCTCCTCCAGGCTGGGCCTCACTTCCTCTCCACCTGCACTGCTGGGGTGCTGACAAGCTCCTCCCATGGACAATCCAGGTTACACCAAGTTGCAGAAAGTTAACCCAAGGGAAAAAAAAAAAAAAAAAGATGAGCTCAGAAAGATGACCACAAACACCACATGTCTGGAGGTCAGATCTCTCCTCTCTGACAGCAGCGAGCCTTACACCAACTCAGCCATCCCACACAACTTCACCCTCTCCTGCTCATTGCACTGCAAGCCAGGACAACTGCGGTGGCATCGACGTTGGGACTGACATGGCCCAGCAGTGACACAGTTCAGGGGGCCACATGGCAGAACACCATTTGTGTTAAGGTTTGGGGGGGCCCTTGCGAGCCCTCCACAGTTAGACACATGCAAGGGCCACATGAAGGAGCCATGGGAGCACGTGGGAGCCCAGTAGCCCCCTCCAGCTCTCGTGTCCCAGCACACTGCCCAGAGATGGGACCCTGGACGCGGAAGAGCCACAGGGATGCACTGCTGCCATCGGCAGAGATTCTGGGGAATTTCCTAGTGTGCATCAAGCCCAGCTCCCAGAAACCAGCACTGCTGGGCTGAAGTGACCTTGAGCAGGACACAACATTTGGGAAAACAGGGTACATTCCTAGGGTGCCTTACGTCACTCGCACCCCAGCTAATAACTTGGGCAGAAGCTACCATCAGGCAGGAAGCTCCAGCTTTAATTCAGGCCGTGGTTTCAAGACACATCTGCCCATCTGAGCAGGTCAGCACTGACAGAAGAGGGAAGCCCCCATTGCCTCCCCACACCCCGAACAAAGCCACGTCACTCGCCTTGCCCTGTCTCCTCATCAGACGCCCAAGAATAGCTCAGAACCCACACACAAGAGCCAGGGAGCTTTCTGCTGGTCCCCAAGCCATCAGCTCGTGGGCCCAGCAGCACCCACAAGAAGAAGGGAGCAGGCTTGCCTGGCCACAGGACTTGGCCATCTCCTTTGGACAGTGTTGCACCAGCAGATCAGCTCGGATGATCATTAAAAATGCAATGACAAAGAAAGTGGTAACATCAAATACATACAACCATCTTTCCCACTGGCAAGCTAAAATTTTATCCCAGAAAAGCTGAACCCGAGACAGTTTAAGCCAATAGATAAGTGCAGGGAGATACAAAAAGGGGAGGGAGATAGAAAAAGGCACTAGACTAGGAAGTGCACCTACCTGGCGTATTCACGCAGGTTAATATTTCTGTCCAGCAGCACCTTAGTAGTTTGCTCAAACTTATCCAGTCTCACAGAACAAGTCCTAAAAGCACAGGTTCTTTGGGTTGATCTTTTATTTTTCACAGCTTAAACATGGTCACAGTCCTCTGCAAATTGGGTTTAAGGTACAGAGCTCTCCAGACTGCACAAACATCCTAAGAACAAACATTTTCAGCATACCAAGAGCTCAGATACGCTAGGTCAATCCAACTGTGTTTATTTGTATTTCGCCCAAATCACTGCTGAAGTACTTGGAGCTCAAGGAGCGACAGCCTCCCACTGATTCAGCAAGAGACCAGAAGTAATTGGTAGACAGTCTACAAGCACCACAAAGAATGCCAGAGACATTTATTTACATGACCCCTGTTTGCCCAAGAAGAATTCAGAGTTTGCGTTTTCCTCATTCAAATTAATCATTACTAGAGTTAAATCCTCCATACTATTCCTCAGCTAACAGGAGTAAAAGCACAAACTGTCCAAAAGCATGCCCACAATGAAACTTTTCAGATAGCTGTCATTGTCAAAATGAGACAGACTGTTTTACTCCCGTCAGCAGGAGTTCCTCCCCAGGCTGGCACAGCCCCCTGCTATCTCCCCAGGACAATTTCCGGGATTATCCCTCCAAGGGGCATGGAAAAGGCAAGGAGACACCAGTCCTACTGTTGAGCAACACCACACCTGCCAGGGCAGAACCATCACACCTTCTCTGCCAGGCTGACCACACGCTGCATCTCACGCCTGTGCCACGGACACTAAAGCATGAAAATTCCCACAGGACCTGGCTGCCACAACCACACGGTCCTCTTCTCTGTCAGACCCGAGCAGGACCATTGGTCTTCAGTGCAAAGCACCAAAGCACTTCTCAGGCTTGTCAGCTGGTGCGCTCGAACAAGCCAGGACGCAGCAGCACTCCCTCCGACGTGACCTCTTCGCTGCCAGAGGACAGCTCTGCCGACAAGAGACACGCGAGAATTCCTCCAGACCAACCGTCCGTGGAAGATAAGTTATGGTCGGAGCTTTGAGCCAATTCTAACCAGGCACTTTACCGCTGAAGCTGGTGAGAGTCCTCACTCTACCTGTCATGCGTCCACCTTCATTCCTCGTACCAGCCGAGCCCAGCACACCGGGCAGCGAGAGACGAGAGGAGAAAGAAGTGGTTAAGCAGCGTTTGAGCCAGCAAGGAGTACCAGCCGTTTCTAAAAGCAGAGAAGTGCTCAGGGTTAACAAGTCCCATACAAAACTTACTGGTACACAATGAGGCACAGAACACCTTTACTGCTATCAGCCCCACAGCTTTTGCCTAATATCAGCAATTAAGCAGAATTTACTACTCGGTTTGCACAATGCCAAAAGAAATGGGTATTTCTAAGCTAGCATATGCTGTCAACAACATCTTCTAGTTATTCGAGAATTCGTGCCAGCTCCCAAAGAAGTGAGTGCAAACTCCTGCGGCAAGACGACAGCACGACCTGGAATCAGCCAGGCTTTGCTGATTACTCCTCTGAGTAAACAGTGGTGTTCCCAGCACTTCAGCTTGCTCTCAAGCTTCTCCCGTTGGCATACTACCCTATATTTAGGATAGAAGAGCGCAATGACAAGCACTGGGAAGAATGAATAAGTGGTTTAGGATGCTCAGTATAGTGGCGGAGACTGTGCGAAGAAACCTATGAATTAGAAAGTCTTAAAGCGAGGAAAGGAATCTGTAAAGCTAAAGATGGGAAGGGACAGCATTCCATATAGAAAGTTAAATAACAAATTACGTTAAGAAGAGTATTCCCAAAGCAAGAGACGCTAGCAGTTCATCATGTAACAACAGTGGGCAGTGGAAAAAAGCCCCTGCCTGGAGGGGCTGAGAACAGATAGGCGAATGCTTAGTCTTTTTATACAAAAAGATGATTTTAATCTCATTTTGGACAGGTGAACAATGTCAGTGCCCTTTTCCCAAGCCTAGGAGCCCAAAGCTCCAGGACCAAAGGAGACAGAGCACTCAGGGAGTGACTGCGAAC
>NW_009634511.1:0-46711 GCF_000690535.1 Cariama cristata | reverse complement strand
TCGGCTTATTTTGTGTTGTGCTGGCTGCTGTATAAGCGCATGAAAGGTTTTCTCCTTCAGCAAACTAGACTGGAAAAATGTGCGCTGTGCAGGGTGTTTAATTATTTATAAACAGAATTTTTAGGTTTTTTTTTGTATAGATATACATAATGTTACATGCTTCATTTGTGTGTACTTGTTTAAACTGTTGCTGAGATAGTAAATGAACACCAGATACTGCCTTAGTTGTTTCTGTTTCTCATGGTGATGAATTGTGCTGTGTACCTGCTGTCCTTGGTAAAAGGTGCTCTGTTAAATTTGACTTATAAATCAAGGCAGTTCAAAACAGCAGAGTTTGGAGTATAGGAGGGATGTACGGTGTCATATATCTGCTCTCCCTCCCTTACCAATGGGAAGATTATAGCCCACCTGTATGGAGAAGAATAACAACCATACCCTTTGCCAGTTAGGTGGGAATGTGCAAACCCATACAGAATTTACACCACTTAAATCTTCATATGCACAGGAATTGCATTTGCTAGTTCTGATGAAGAAAGGCAAGGTACTGATTATGGCTTTGGTTGTGGATTTATTTATTTATTTATTTATTTTTTAAAATAAGGGTGGAAAAGACATTGAAACCTTTCTTTGGGCATTTCATTTAATCTCCGTGATAAATAGACTTTTATATTTGCAGTTCTAATTTCTGTCCTAATGTGTTCACTTTTCACTAGATAAGTTAAAATTGGCAGAAATAAATAATAGAAAAATATTCCCTGTTCAAGGGAATTATCACATGAAGATAAAGTTGGCAGGAGGGCCTCTGTCATTTTCTGGGTAGCAGAAGGATGTGAATGAAGTAAAGCAAGGCTTTATCAGGCATGACTCTTGACTAGAGGAAGGTCTCTTTGGTATTCTTATGCTAAAAATCTAGGCTAAGACTTCTCTTTGAAGTCTTGAATTGGAAAGGCCCATCTCTACTACATCTAATTTCTGTATTTGATTCCAAAGCAGATTTAGTCTCTAAATCTGCAGAGCAGGATTCCGGAGTAACTCCTTATTAAAATAAAGAAAAATACTTTTATGTATGGCTGTATGTACTTGGTGTGATACGTGCTATTTTTAGTTCTGAATGCACACCTGTGAATCCATCTTTCTGCACATTTCTTTTATCTATTGCCTTGATAGTGTTTCAATCTAATCAGTATGCAACGGATGATGTTTTTACTCTCTAAATTTAGCTGCTGATGTTCATACACTACTTGGTATTCTGTATTGCTCTTTGTAGTGGGCATCTTGCATGGATAGATGGACGGCAACGGCCTTTCTCCTAGAATATGCATCATCCCAGTTGATTTATATTAACAGTGGACTTTTTAAAGGAGTGAAATATGTTAATCTAGCATGGTTTAGGACCAATGGAGTCTTTATATTTAGATATGTTAATGTATACTTGTGCTTTGTGTGTGCCTCTCACCTTGGGGGAGAGGAACCTCTGAGTGAATGTCACATTATTGCAGTGTTTAACTAGTACTAATTTTTCACATACTTATGCAGAGAGTACTGGTGTTCTGTCAGAAGCAGATTTGTAGTCCAAAGGGGTGATGCAGCTTTACGATGCCAGGCTAAGGTGAACAAGTAGGTAATCCAGGACATGGCAGGATTAGGCTACAGGGTGAAATCTGGTCAATTACTTTTCTACCTTAAAATCTCTTTAACTGCTAAGTGTATTTTTTCATTACAGCACTCATTACTGTGACAGATAGGACTTTCCATAGATTTTTGGTGAGTGGCTCATTGTTTCCTCTGGAAGTCATCAGCGGTTTCTTACCCTCCTTGTTGATATTTTAGCATCTTAAGCCAATTTCATTTCACTGACTGTGAAACAAACACCAACCCTAATAATAGGTGATTGTATATACTGTTGAAGAAGTCACTGGATTTTAAGCATCTGCAACAGCTTTTATAGGTGCATGCATACAGTTTTAAGAAATAATGGCTATTCTAATTAAAAGACTAGAAAACATTTCAAGGTGGAAAGAAAGATAACTTACGAAATGCTGTTACTTCCCCTCTTTATTCTAATGGCAGGTTTTCATAGAGGCTTTACTTTTATGAATTGCAAATTAAAATTTGTTTTAAAATACTGATTCCCTCACCCCCAGCGACTGGGATGATTCCTGGAATCACCTGCGTCATTGACTTGTTTTCAGCTCTTCAATATTGTGGTATGGATTTAAATGCTCTTGAGAGTTCTATGCTATACATCCTGACTGCGTGTCAGTCTACCAAGGTTCAGTCACAGGACAAACACTAAAAATAAGGAAAATAATTAGTGCAGGAAATTTAAAATGATGTAAGAGAATTTAATGAGTCTCATTATCTTCTCTATAACTGTGGCTTTGAGATCTTGTTTCTTTGGTTTTTAAATTAAGTGATACAAAGGTAAACTAATAAAGCTGAAGAGCTAGGATGTCAAAAGGGACAAATAAATTTAGGTAGGGAGAACTTTATTGTGAGCTTACTTTCATTTTGGTTTCTCACTGATATAAGTTAGTTTCCAAAGTGAGTCTTCTACCTCCAATCTGTCATCTCCTTTTTTATGCCAGGTAAGAACCTGAAAAGCATCAGGTTTTTTTGATGCAGGCAGATAAGGCAATCTCGCATAATCTTCTTTTTCAAGACTTTCTTGCAAGCCGTGCTAAGATCCTTATGTATCAAGGTTTACAGGTTCGGTGCCATAATTTAGAGTCACAAAATGTTATAAGTTCTTGATGACACTGGGAAAAGTGGATATGGATTTATCACTCCAGTTACGCTGGTCCAATGCCATGTGCGTGCTTTACGTAGGAAGAGTTATTTTCTGATTCCCAATTTAGTCAACTTGTAAATTAATTCCTGAAAGTCTCAGGGTTGTATTTAAACCACAGGAAATTCCTTTTCCTCCAGGGAAGCAGCTTTTGTGCTATACCTTTTAGGGCATAAAACAGTATGTATGTCTGCCTCACCTGCACAGGTGATGGGAGACTTGGCCATGGCTTTGGGCACAGCATGACATCACACTCATTCAAAGAATGTGCTCGTGCTTTGACTAAGAAATTTAATTTAGTGTTTTGTTTGATTAACAGGCATCTATAACCTGGTGTCTTCCTTGCAGTCAAGAAGACCTTCTACTATCTCTTTTTGATAGGATGTTTATAAAACATCCATTTGGCTTTGGTCCACATAGTGAGGTGGAAGTCACAAAAAGCAGGATGGATTAAATGCACTGCACTGTGTTTGCAGTCACTGGGAATAAGTATGAATAGAATTCCTTTTCTTCGTTTTAAGAACGTAGTAGCAACAAGAAATGCAGTTATTTGTGGTATTTGTGGGGGTACCTTTTTGGTAAAGAGTGGTATTTTGGTTTCTGCTTGTGTTTGGTAACCTTTAAACCCTGGCCGTTTTGTAGACTCCCAGACCTCCCCAGTGCTACAGGTGAAACTAGTTTGAAGCACTGGGTTAGAGTTTCTAGATGTGAGAAGTCAAGCTGCTAGCAGGATAGGTTCATAATGATGTGCTCAGGTTACTAATCCTTTGTTTTTCTCTGAGTATTTTTTTTTTTTCTTTTGAGTCATCTGCCAAAGGGAAGACTCATTTCAAGGAGGAGCACTATGCCTTGTAGTACATACACATAAAAAAGAAGATAGATAGCTTTTTTCAGTTAGGTGGAAAATACCGAGTGTCTGTACAAACTGTTTGTATATATAAAGTATTTTTGCTCTTAAAACTGTAAATGGGCCAGATTCATTTGTCAAACCATAAAGTTTGGAAATGGAATTATGGCGATAGTGCTCTTGATAGCCAAGGACTGGACTTTATATACTAAGGAATCCTTTCCACTTCACTGCTCCTAAGGTTATTTTTAAAGCTAGTTTAGATTTTAGTTTAGATTACAGGCCATAACTTCTCAAATAATTTGACTGCTACTACCACCCTTAGCCACCCCACACAAAAAATATTTGTGGGCCTACATAGGGAACACTGAGGAACAGATCTGACTTCAAACTGTGCTGACCTGTCTTTCCATCTGGTCTCTGTTTACCCTGACCGGGTCATCTCTGTGGACATGAATGCTTGTGTTGCCGTATTGGAAAGGATTGTGCAAGGATGAGAACGAGCCGTTGGGAGGCTGAAGGAAAGTGGAGGGCATAAAAACTCTGGCCTCACATTAGCCAGTCTCTGAATAGTCTTGAAGAGTATTTCTGATTCTCTGTTGATAACTACCAAAACAACAGTATGTTTGGTTATTCTTTAGAAATATTGAGAAATGACAAAAAAAATCATTTTGCTCATCTTGTAATTTACAAGCTACTTGAGTAGCTCTAGGTAACCTTATTTTAATAAAAGAATAGCTCAGATGATAAGGGAGAAAGTAGTATTGATTTCTATCAGTTTTCATTATATGGCTCCATTGGGCTTTAAGGCTGTGTCCGCCCTACCAAAGCAAGTTGTGTTGACAAAGTAAAATCAAGATTTTGCTGTGCTTTTTCCCCGCCCAGACAGTATTTAAACAGTTGTCTTGCCATGTGGAGAAGGTCAGCTGAGTACAACATATGTGTTTGCCTAATATATTTGAACACATTGCCCTGAAGTTTGTTAGACTGTTGTTAAATTATTTTTTTTGTTGGCTTTTTTCCCTCCTTTTGAAAAATGCACTGCTGATGTGGAAGCATGAGCTTCTCTTCCTCAACCTGCCCTCTCCACCCTCCCCACCCTCCAAAAAAGAAATTGTTGATGGTTACTGCTTTGTATCCACTTCACAGAATTAACTTTTTTGACCTCTAAGGTTTTCAATGAAGAGGGCAAACATCTGCTTTCAGACTTCTTAAAAGTCCAAGGAATGCTCACTGTAAATTAAAAAACACTGTCCTAGAAGAATGCACTTACTTGAAACAAAGAGGCTAGAAAAGATTAACCAGGGGTTTTAGTTTGCAGCAGTTGTTTTGAACTGATCTTTCCTGGAGTGCAGCGTGATGTTAACCTAATGCAGTTTCACCGTGGCTGCTTCAGGAAAGTGCTGGGCGAGTTGCTGGGTGTTCCTGCGCTCTCCTTGCTGGGCTGCGTGGCGTGCCTGCTCTCCGTTCGAGTGGCTCATGCAACCAGCTTGCAGCTCAACGCAATACTCGCAGGCAGTGGGAGAGTGAGGCTAGGGAAGGTAAACAGACTGACAGTCTGGTGTTTCCCACAGTTAAATGAAACCACACCTTTAGTCCGTGTTAGCAGTTGTGACACAGGTGCCTGACTGCAGATGGAGGGGCAGCGTTGTTATCTAAGAGAATCTAACTTCAGGGCCCTGTGAAGAGACGTTGCTCACCAGGCCTGCTTTTCTGAATCCTGAGTAAGCTAGCTGATGAAAAAAGCCTACCATTTTTATTTCCATTGGTAGAGGTGGTTTTTGCTGACCTTACTGCCCTGTACTAGCTCATTTTGCAGACTGCCCGGTGTTAGCATAAGGGGAGCAGAAGGGGCACGTCATGGTGAACGGATCCACCCTGGTAGCAGCTGTCAGGTTGGCATAGCTGTATCATAAAACACACTGTAAGTTACCAATGCAAGGAATTAGTGCATCTATACAATATCTTGGCTTTGGTGGCAAAGCTCATAGAAGAAGCTACTGTATCTACTATTTCTCTGCTCCTGTACCCCTTGTAGTTTGCTGGTCAGTGTAGTGCTGGTTAAAAGTGCTTACTCAGGACTGCTCTGTATTCTGAGTAACTGGAATTATAAAATAGCTCCCTTCATACTTTTATTTTCTAGTTATTTTTAACCTAGATTGTTTTTGTGATGCAATTTGTAATGTGGTCCTACGCAGGCTGCCATCTGCAGAACAGAGCATCAGGTGAGAACGGGAACAAGTGATTTGTGAAAGGTGGGCAGGAACTTCTGTAACCAGCTTCTTTGTTGAAGGCAGTCAAGAAACTACATCTTCACCATGTGGCACTTATTCCTGACAAACTTCTCCATGTAGACAAATATATGGTATTTAAACTACGAAATGTGCTGACATTTACAGCTCTATGAGTAGGAGTGCTGTGGTGGAAAATTATTCGAAGGTGAAGGGAAGGGCTAACATAGCCTTTGCTGGGTAGGAAGCTACGTGATCTGGAACAGCAGAAGGAAGCTGAAATCATATGACTCTGCAGACGTTGGGAAAAGAACTGTTTTCAGTATTGAAAGAATGATTATTGCAGCTCTGTCATCTATAGTTTGGTTCTTCAGAATTTTTTTTTAACTTATGCTTTTGTCATTTCCTTAGACAATCTCTCTTTATCTTGCCAACCATGAACGTATGCTGTAGGCATACATACCTCTAATAGATAGGGTTGTCTGCAAATACATTTGCTTCTCAGTTTGCTGATCTCTGAACCAAAGCAGAAAAGCAAGAAAGGGGGGGGAGAGAGATTTTTCCGGGCTTGTTTCTGTTGGTTTATCTTGCCTGGTTTTCCTGCCTCATTTCAGTCTGAGGCAGCTCTGTGGATGGCTGTGTAATTGCTAGCATTGCTGTCAGGCCCTGCTAGCCCTAGGGGCTGCAGTACTTGACCAGAGCTGTTTGAGGGTTGCTGTGCTGTCCTAATTTAGGAGAAATGTTAGAAGAGTGGAAACACTCTTTTTTTCTTTCTTTTTTCTTTCTTCTTGTTCTGTGCAGAAATGTGGTAATTTATCTGAATTCTTTCTTAGTTTGGTGGCGGTGAGTCAGATGCTTAGCTGGTGTGTTTGGCAAAGCTCTCTTCTAAGCTCAGCAGTGCTGTTGTGCTTCAGCTGTGGACGTGTCCCCTTGCTTCTGTTCGAGGCGTGGAGCCCCACTTGCTGTCTGAACTGTTTGACTGCCAGCAGTGGGGAGTGAAATCTTGTTTTCTGTCTGATCCAGAGGGATTTGTTTTAGTAGTAAAACACTTAACTGTCCTTTGCTGCTGTATGATTTTTAAGAAGTTTTAATTTTAGGTATGATGGAAGCATAACTGGTCTTGCTTTAAAGAGAGCTTCTAGAAATAGTTTTCATGCTTTCTTCATGCACTTGAAGTATTCAAGAAGTGGTTATTGTTTAGACAGGTAACTGTTATTCTCCACTATCCATGGCTGAGCTACTGTGTAAAATGATGTCAAAGCAGGTATTTGAAAACATCCACAATTTGATCCATACTTCTAGCAGTTACTCAAGTATGTGTGGTCACCTGAAGCGTTTTAGCAAAAAGCTGAGAAAGAATTCTGAAATGATGAAAGCTAAGGCTGAAGCAAATAAGAATTCGTAAACATCAGTACTACAAAACTCTTGGTGTTACTGATTTAGGTGCTCCTGCTGTTTTGTGAGCATTGGCCCACACCACCTCAGCAAGGAAATCAGTGGAGTCACAGGAGCAGCTATGTGGTCTTTGTGTCTGAGAAGGAAAGGCGAATGCTTCGTACTTTGGAATGAGGAGTAGGAAGGGAGTGTAGGAACTAGTGTTTTCTCTGGAAGGGTACTTGCCAACCTCAGGTCGTTGAGACCTGTACATAATACCACTTGAACAAATGGACTTGCTGACTCTTGGTAGGACTTTTACAGGTATTTGGAAGGAAACCTGCAGATCCAAGTAGTGGTGCTGGACACCTGGAAGACTTAGTCACTCTTTCTGTGTGGTAAAAATTAGGATGGGTGTATTGCTTTTGCCTGGAAAAGGTCTGTGTTGGGTGTTGCAAACTGTGCTTTTAAGTGGTTTGGCTTCGTTGAAACAAGCTGTTTAAGGAAAGATTTTTGCTACATAGTTAACATGCTGTTTTAACCACGCACAACTGTGGAGCTGGTTTTGACCCCGGCATGGTTACTGAACATTGTACTGGTTTTTGTTCACAATTATGCCACCATTAGTACACTTTCAAAAATTATTTGAAATTTGTGCACACAAATGTAAATCTTAAAAAAAAAAAAAGTATATAGAAACATCATGAGGTGAAACACTGCCTAGAGTACTGTGCCTTTGCTGTATTTTTTTTCCTTTCTTGTTCTAATTACTGTTTTTGTCTCACCAAAACTCTACCATTATGGAAAGACATAGTTAAAACTTGGCTCAACCCCTCCTGTCCTGCAAGACTGGATTGTTCTTAAGGCAAACCGATTTAATTGTATTCCAACTGCTTCCTTTTTGCATTGTTTGTTTCTGTTAGGTAAATGGTCCCAGTGGGGATAGTATCTTCAATACCTTGTATGGTCCAAAGCAGCATTATATTTCAATCATCTGATTCTGTTTGTTAGCATTATATTGTGCTAGGACAGAAAGACAATGGTGTGCATTGTTTTTTGTAACATAACCAAAGTTTTCTTTAAAGTTATTTTGGTCTTGGATATACAGTAACTCTCCCTGTCTGTGCTAGGAATGTGACCATGTTAGAGGAACAAATTGATGCTAAAAGCGGGTGGCAGCAGTGTCCTGGAGCTGTACTGTAAGAGAGTCTGGGAATAATCATGTAGTAATGCTGCTTCTGAGCTTAAATAACTGAGCTTATGGGAGGTTTTGGGGGTAGGAAACTGTTCTTCTGAACAAGCTTCTTTTTTCCTTGATTGGTATCGCTGGCTTTGAACTACAGGGGATGGTTCCAGGAATTGTCCTGCAATAATTGTTCTTTGAAAAACGGCTTTTAAATTTGCATTGCAGCCAAGGGATCAAAACTGAAGCCATCTTTTGAGTCTTTTGCATCTTTTTTCTGTTAAATGGCTAGATGTCACTCCTGGTTATCAACCCCGCCTATGAGAAATCATCCTTCGCGTTTAACTAAACAGTTTGCAAGAACTTCACCAGTTCAGTTCTCACCCTGAGAGGAGCCCTGCCTTGCACAGACAAGCTGCCACTGTAAAATGAAGTCATCCCTTGCGGCCCTATCTCCCCCTGCTCTGCCCCCAGTCTGGTCTCTTTTATAAAAGGGTTTGGAAAACCTTCCTCTCTCTTGCCCGGCCCTGTTTTCGGAAGGGAATTGTTGGTAAGTGTGGCTGGGCCTCTGGCCTTATCTCTGTTGTCAGAGGTGCCTGCCTGGTAGGTGGCAGCGGGAGCAATGCTTTTCAAATGAGACTTTCCTGTGCTCAGGGAGGCCCTTGTTTTTTTGTTTTACAGCTTCCTATTGTTTGAAACAGCAGGTTGTCCCCTCCCACGCTATTCTAACTCTTTCCTCTCCCTTAAATAATTTTTCCATGCAAGTATTAGTCAGAGCAGTTACTCTAGCAGTGAGTCCTCCGAGAGTTTTCCCAACTTGCTCTGATCTCCAGCTTTTGTTGCAATACCAGTGTGGAGTTCACATAATAGAAAGTGGCTTCTGAAGGTAGGTCTTTCTGATATTTAAATCTGTTGTTTTAATTCAGTGTCACTACTGCTGTGACATGACTGTCTTTGATTGAATCCAAGTTGTCACAGGAATTCTCTCCTATATATGGTACTGAAAGGTAGAAAATACTGCTTTTCAATGTGGATTGTCTTTGTTCCTAAGATGCAAAGAAAGGGTATTGCTTCAGTTTGTTAATAGTTTGCTTTTCAATATGCTAGTCCTGCTGTCTAATGGTGTTCCATATGTGTACATTTTATTTATGTTCTGCTACCTGTGTGAAAGGCACTTCCTGAGCCATAAGCTGCTCTGGTCCTTAGCCATAGGCTGCTTCTGGTCCACCATACTGTAGCTTCTTCTGACTAATAGTATACATGGTAAATTTGAAGATGAAGCCAGTCAGAATCTCTTCTCACCTTAATGTTTGTGACAGCTGGAAGGGATGTTGGCAGTTAATTTCCCATCCCTGTTACTTTACAGCGTAACTGTTACCTAGTCAGAAACCCTCATGACTGCTTTTTTGATAATTTAAATGTGATTTTGCTTCCCTCTACTTGTTGAATTCTGTGTTAGAAAGTTCATAATGGAAGGAGGTATTAATATGTAGAGCTCTCATTATTTTAATGTGTTGATTTGTGAAAGTCAACTTGCTTTGGCTGGTTTCCCAATCCCCTGCCTTCTGTAAAGTGTCTTGATTCCAAGATAAATAGTAATTATACTGTGAATTTTGGAAGTCTACCACTACTATTCCATACTTCTCACTGCTTCAGCTTAGCATGAAGTACATCTTTGTTTAAACTTGTAGATTTGAAAAAACCCACAAACTGTTTTCATACATTTGGTAATACTAAGCAGAGGTTTTAGTTCCACAGAATGATAAATCCTGTTCTAGTGTTTGTCACCAGAGGAGGCAGGGGGGGAAATAATCCATGTATCATTTCCACTATTCATCATCCAGTATAACAAACACATTCTGCCTGTTCAAACGCATTCCAAATGTTTTTTTAAGGAATAACTTTTTTGTAATCCTGCTGTGTTTTAGGCTACCTGAGAGATTGATCATAGTCTGCTGAGGCTCAGCTGATCCAGACCTGGAAGAGGAAGTCCCTCTCTCCTTGCCCTGGCTATAACTTCTTGACGAGTTGATTCAGGTCACTAAACCAGTAGGAAATAAAGCAAGCCCTTCTCCTCCCCTCTTCCCATCTCCCCAAAAGTGCTAATTTTGTGAGCTGAATTTGCTTCTGTAAGCCAAAGGGCAGAGATGTTAACTGCCCGCCCCAGAGCACTGGGATGGAGAGAGGGGAATGCCCTCTTCCCTGCTATGGTGGCCATGAGATTTTTGGGTTCATTTGTTCATATAAAAAGGTCACTCTCAGACATTGCCTACCTGAGGTGATAGGTCCTTCTTCTAGTACATTGTACTTGATGGGAGTTAAAAAAGCATTAGGCTTTTTTTTTAAACTTCAAGAGGTTCAATAAACATCTTGCTTTTCTTGACAGAGAATTGGTGTAGTGGACATACAGGGGTTTATGTGTTTTCTGAGGTTGTTCATTTATAATGTAATTACCCCTATAGGTGATGGCAGTAGTCTCAGAGTTTTAGCTGTCTTAAAAACCCAAACAGGCTGATTCTGGGTTACAGAGTTCCCTGTCTGAGGCCAGGGAAACATAACAAACAGCCAGAGGAGCGAAGGAAACAGACTGTGGTGGCTGTCATGATGAACAATGGCTTTGGCCCACCTGCTGCCTTGCTGCTCAGCTTCCCCGTGCTTGGCAGGAAAGGAGTGATTTTGGAGGATAACCAGATAGTTTTGTAGATGTTTTTGGTATGTTTCCATCCTCTCTGAGGGAGAGGAAACAGAAGCGCTTGCTTTATAGTGTAACAAATGGCTGGTGAAGGCTGGCACCATCAACTTTTGGGGCAGGATTTAATAATGCACTTACAAATGGGAAAGTCAATATTATGCTGGACCCAAGGGCCTTTAGAAGCAAATGCAGGGAGACTGGCGCACCACAGGAAGGAGGAATAGTGGGATATAGTCAAAGCAATGTGTTAGAAAAACTATGCTCATACTACCCTTCTGAATAGATACAAACATATTGATATACTTTTATTCAAGAAAAAAAATTCTAGTAATCAGGAAGCAAAATGAAGAGAGCTGGAACAAATGCATTTGTAGGAAGGTTTTGCAGTATGACACAGTTTTTGACTCCAAGAGCCAAGCGATGTTAATCAGTTGCTGTTTCTCCTGGGAGTTGTCACGGATGTAAGCTGCGAGACAAGATTACTTCTTCTGAAGAATGGTGTGACACAGCCATGACATTTCATCCATTTTCCAGTTGTATCTTTTCAGGTTCTGATGTTTTGGATCATAATAGTCTTTTTAACTGAGATATTAATGTGTATGAAATTCCACGTTTTCTCTAAGTTTCTCATTTACTTGATTCCACAAGAGGATGTGCATTACTATTGCAGTCCTAATTAGTGAGTACCTGGGTCACCAGATTATATTGGAATTGGAGAACTTGGGAGGACTAGGGAAAAAATGAGAATGCTAAAAAGCCAGAAAAACTTCCTTCTAGTCTAACAAAGAAAATACATCTGACACTGCACGTTTTGGCTTAAGCTCAGAGTAGTTTAGCTTCAAATGGAGTGACTTCAATCCCGATTGACCAGAAATGTAAGGTTTTTCCAGGTCAGCCACTTGGTTGAACATGTGCACGCACACACGTGTATGATTGATTTTATTTTCTTAATTACAAAGGAAGGATGCATAGACTCTTAATCTAGATTGAATATTCTTATTTTTTCCTGTCTCCCTTAAAGGTGTGTATAAGGAAGTGTAACATGTTGTAATGCTGGCTAAGCAATGGATAGTAATAATAATAATAGTAACAGTGCGTCTGAATGCTTTCTTCTAATATTGAAGGAAAATTTTGTAATTGATTTCTCGAAAAAGCATTTATTGTGGTGTAATGATGTGACTGAACATACCATCGTGGTGTGGTAACCCTTCTTGACAAGGATAGCTTTTACAGATGTTGCTTTCCCAGATGTCAGGTGATTGTTCCTTGAGGGCTGGTTATTCTGAAGGAGAGGACTTTTAAACAGGACAATGCTTGGTTTTATCCTTTTATTGCTTTGATGGTGTTCTGGGTCTGCATCTGTTTCTGTACCAAGTTGCTAATCTTCCTCAGACCCTCTTCTGTCAAACGCAAGAGTTATGTCCCTTTAGCAGCTTTTTGTGTTGCCAGCGTATTGTCTAGGGAATTCTGGAGAAAACAAGTTGTATTGTACAGCATTACAAAGCTCGGAGACGCAAGCCTGGAGCAATATGAACGGGTCTTGTCCTAACAGGATTCGGCAAGAGGAGGTGCAGGCAACATGTGGCACATGACTCTGCTGTGCAACTTGAAGGTGAAGGCTCTATCCTGTGACCAGCTCCAGGTGGTGCTGGTGTTGAGGTGACTGTGTAATGTGAACTGGGGGCTCTGGGAAGAAGCAAGCCTTGGAGACTGTCTTGGATTGTCATGGCAGGATACGGAGTCCTCCACAGGTTTGAGGTGGACATGTCTAACCCTTCTCCTGTGGTGAGCTCACAGAAAAATGAAAGGATTTTCACATCAAAAAAGCAAAACTTTATTTAAATAAGTACTAGAAATTTTGCTTTCTTAAAAGAGAAAATTCCAGAGAACTACTGAAAACAAAACACGGAAATAAGCTTGTGTGCAACTTTCCTGTTGCCTTCTGTGTCTCTGCTTCCCAGTCTGTCAGTCACTCAGTGACCTCAAATGTCTATCAGAAATTTTGTGCCATGTCTAAGACCAGCCATACCCTGCAGTCACTGGAGCCCTCTCCTTTGAACAACCTTGGTACCTCCCCAGGGGGGACAGGGCAGGGTGGGGCTGTACCCCTGTCCACAAGGGTGCTACATAGCACAACCACACTCTTAAAGGATGGCACATGTAATTAGAAGCCAGAAACCAAACACTTACATAAACAATATCATCCTGAGACCCAGTTACTTCCCCATCCCCTGCTGCACGCAGTGGAGCAGAAGAACCCCTAGAGCCGCTGTTGTCTCTTGCCCAAGACCTTTCCCCAAACTTTTCTGTGCTCTGCCCTCAGCCCTGTTCCCTGAGGCGCTCTGCTTGGGGGGATGAGACACATCAATTTAGGCTGAGTACTTCTCTCTTGAGGGGGGGAAGCAAAAAAGAGGAACCATGTACATAGAATATAATATAACAGTTTATGGTTTATGATGTGGTGCTTTCTAAATTTCACATGTTCTGGGCTGGACTAAGCCAGAAGCTGTGTAATCCTTTGTGCTTAACCTTGCAGCACTCCTGGGAGTCACTGTTGGAAGGGTATGTCGTTTCTGCCAGACACACGTCTTTAGTTTCACAAGTGGTTTCAGCCATCGGTACAGGATCAGATTTGGGAGAGTAACAGAAGTTGCTGCTTGCTTGTCAGTAGAGCTCAGACCCACAGCAGCGTTGAAATAGTTGGACCGCTGCTGAAAGAAACTGAATCTCTGAAGTAAGCATCCTTTTATTTACAGTCCAGGCTGAAATTCTGTTGTCCGAAGTTGAGCAGGGCTGCTGTTTTCTCTAGCTACTATTCCAGTGTTGAACTCAGTTGCTTTGACATTTGTTGTTGACTGTGAACTTTGCAGTGCTGTCAGGCCAGGCCTCACTTTTGTGTATGGAGGCGTGTGTACAGACCTTCAAACTTGCTCTTTTTCATTCTGTTTTAAAATAACAGCAAGAAGTTTTGTTAAGGGTGTTTGCTTTTCCACGTATACCAGTTAGTTAAATGTATTATAAATTCCCTGGGCACCCACAGAATTCTGTTTTAATTTCATATTTAATAGGCTTTTTCCAGTTGCAAAGAGAGGGGCTCTTGTGAACTACCTTTTCATGCTCTTTTTCTGCCAATGAGCAACTCACAAATAGTGTGGAAAGGCTCCTTTCACGGTATCTACCTCCTCTCGAGCACTTCCTGGGTTTTTTGTAGGGAGCTTCTGGTGCCACTCAATAGTGTCATTTCATCGCCAGGCAGAGAGAAAATAAATCAAAGCTGTTGACATCATTCTTCTTTTTCTTACCCCAACACCCAACTGGTCAGTTCAGCTTGTATTATACTGCATTTGCACAGCTTCTGCTTCTGTGACCCATTAGGACAGAGCCTGCTTGTACTTAACAAGAGTCTCTTTCATGCTTTGTGGATCTCTCCAGGCCACAGAAGGACACAAAATAATCCCTTTTGCATTTGGTAGTTTCACAGTACTTTTCTGGTGAAGATGAAATAACCTTTCTGAATGAAAACAATAACATCATCTCCGTAAGTCTGGTTTTGATACAAGGTAATTGTATCATTGTTTCTGCATTTTATAGAATGAACAGCAGCTTTTTTTCCAGCGGATCCCAAACTTAAGATACTAAAATCTGTAAGGAAAGAGTTGTATAAGTTTTTTAAATCAGTATGGAAGTAGTTCATTATGGTAGCATCTGGTAAGACTTATATAAACAGTCTCTTTTAGAAATTTTAATTCAGACTTTGAATTCAAAGAGGCCACAGTTCTGTGAGAGTTCATATGCAAATCTTATGGCTTCACCTTACTTGTAGTTCTAACATAAAATGAAAGATCTGGATTTCAGAAAATAGAATCAGCTTTGCATCCATGAAACTTCAGTCTATGTAAACTATGCGTGTTCTGAAATGTTTTAGTTTCTGAAATGAATTTCTGACAAATATACTGTATATGGAAATCAAAGAAAGTACCTTTTTACCTGTTTTAGCCATCTACTCCAAATTTCACATAGTGAAATAGGTTGAACTGGATTTGAAGGCTTTTTTTTTTTAACAACTGCTTGATAAAAAGATGTTGGGTTTTTTTGTTCTCCAAAATATTTATTCTAGTATATCTTTCAGAATGTCTTACACCAGAAGAATTTAAGCAAAGTAGATTGTTTATTTGTAAGGGGCTTCTCAATGAAAGTAGTATTTCAGGTAATGAAGGTAGCTGCATGTCCTGTTATACAAGGGCTCCTTTGCTGTGTTTGCAGGAATCATTATGTGACCTTGCCCATATTTGATGTTTAGCTGTGAGTTCAGGACTGTTGTGTATTCAGTTGTCATTATCCTCTTCTTCAAAACAGAGAACCCTGCAAAATGGCCACTCCCTTTAAGAGATGGATTGAGGCTGCAGCTAAGGAGGGGCACAGTAAGTATCTACATGGCTGTCGGCTTAGCCAGCAGTGGCCCAGTCAGCCAGGTCTGCTCTTGGGGTGCAGGAACCCCAGGGAAGCCGTGTCAGCATATTGCAAATGCTTTTTTTGCTAGTGGGAGACGAGAGCACCACGTGCAAGTTTGGGATGTAAAGTTTTGAGATTTGGTCGTGTCTATTTGCTTCCTGTTTAAAAAAGGAAAAAACCCAAACCAAACAATGCTAGTGGTATAGAAAACAAGAAATCAGACTTTTGAGTTCTACTCCCCCTGCTTATCTGTTCCAGGTTGTTGGTGAGGTGTAGGTATCAAGGTATGTTTTCCCCAACCTGTTTGTTTTACCTATCACATTTGCTATTAACTGCTGTTGGATATGGGATGTTTTGATTCAGTAAGCTTTTTCTTGTGGTATGTGCAAGTGTGCTTTACTCAGGTTCTGAAGTCTTCAGTGGGTTTTGTGGGAAAATACTTCTGTATACAAAGCCAAATGAAACAAAAATGAGTTTCACTGTTCTTGTTAGTTATGCTTATTCCTCTAAAACTAAATATTAGTATCTTAAACTCAAGTTGAGATTATTAAGTGCTTATGCATGTGTGTGCACACTCGTGATTCTGCTGAAGTGTTATTTATAGCTATACAGCACAGATGACTGCTTAAAAAAAGAGGAATAATAGGCATGTTGTGGATGCTGGGTGCATAGTTTTATATTTTTATGTAGAAGTATTAATCTATATAATGTTCTGTGGTGCAGCAGCGTTCCTTCTGCTTGTCAATTTTAGCAAGGCAGGAAAAAAGTGATGTAAGCATTTAATATTGGGACCCAGCACAGGCACCTTAAACTGCTGCTGGCTCTTTCTTTATTCTCTCTGCCTATGCTTTGTTTGCACGAGTTCCTCTATACTGCTGTAGTTTTGCACCTGGTTATTAGTCTGGCAAGAATGTGTTAGAAGCCAAGTTGGTACATGGTAATGGTGGTGTAGATAAAACAAAATACAGTGAATTAATAGTTTGAGAATAAGCTATAGCTATTATTTTAATACCAAATACTATTCCAGGCTAAGAGAAAAGAGAGAGGGAGTAAATGCTTTTATGGTACTATCAAATCTATTGTCTGGCCCCAGCTGTTGATCACGAGGGAGAAGGGAATTGTGTCTGCTCACTCTCTGTGAAGGTTTTCACTAGCCAGTGGTATCGAAAAGTCCGTTACGTGCCTGTGTTGAGGAAACCAATTTCTGCCCTGGATGTCGTCTTTCCCCTTGAGCACTACCTGGAGAGAGCAGTGCATTGCCGTATTTGAGATTCTTAACACATCACCAGAAAGACCTGTTTTTCCACCTGAAGGCTGTCCATCTCTTTGGTCAAAGTATTGCTACTCTCGATGTTTTGCTGCCTTTGCTTAATCTGCGTTGTCGTTCCTTTGAAATTGAAGTACTAATGGTGCTGGAGTTCTTCTGTTTGCTTATTTTCCTGCAAAATCCAGTTCTTGTTTACCTGTGGTTTTCATTCTATGTGAATGTGGTTGTATTAACACATTCAGTTATTTCAAACGTTACTGAAATCAAGGTATAATGAAACAAAGGGGTTTCTGGTGCTGTAATGTGAATAGCATATGATTTGGGAGTTGATTGCTATGGACTTCTGTTTTAAGGAAGGGAAGGGTTGTGAAGATTGACGGGAGAACTCATAACAAGGTAGCTGTTACAGAAAAGGAGGAATTTTTATGTTCAGCAGTGAAAATCTACAAGGTCAGGAAAAGAATGGCGGCAGGATTTTAGAATTTTGAAAGTTGTCAGTTATTAAGCCTTATGTTGTTGAATATTACTGACTGCTACTGAAAGCTTCTAGGAGCTCTTTAGTCATTGTTGTACTGGAATTTGCAAGCCAAAGTAGAAAACTTTTGTTTTCTTGGGTCAGTGGTATTATTGGAAGAGAGATGAGATTATTTTCTTGTGAATAAGGTGCCACAGGAAAAAGGGCTTTGAAATCTTGTTGCAGTAGCTGATGGCTGTAAAATACAGAATTTTGCAATGAAAATGTTTATGTCTGGAGATTGAATCAAATACTGAATTCATCTTGAAGCTCGTCTTTGGAGAGCCGAGGTGAAGATTTGGAAGGGGAATAACTGGCAGCAGGAGGCTGGCTGAGCATTTGCTAGAATCAAACCAGAGCCTTCCATTTCACCATATGGTTGACAGCTGCCCTGCTCCTGTTTGTCGTGATTTTCTGTGTTACACAGGATTGAATGGTGGTGTTTAACTGCTTTTGAGCACTTGCGTAACATTTGAAGCTGCCTTGTTTTTCCTATTTATCCGAACTCCACAAGTTCCATATGGAGTGGGATGAAAGGCTGGTTTCACCGCACCCTTCCTCCCTGTGAAATGTCCAGCACAAAGCCTAGGGGGAGGTAGGGTGTTTTTTAAATACAGGCTTGGGAGAATAAACTTGGATTTCATGTAGAAAGTAATACAAAACTTTGAGATAAGTGCTTTGAAAATCTGAGTGTGTTAAGATGGAGGCTTTTATTGTCATGTACAGCAGTCTTAAAGAGCTGGGCAACTGTGAAGGGGAGATCTGAAGGGAGTGCAAATTGTTTTGAAATAGTTTGAATTTACTTTAGGTTGGGCAGACTTTCTTAGTTTTATATATATTCTTTCTCTCTTCAACTGTCAGAGAAAAGTTGTTGAGATAACAGATCCTTTGGGCTGTATAACAGAAAGGGAGGGGGCAGCTGCTTCCAAAGGATTTTGGAAGTAGGACACAAAGTTGTGGGCTCGTCTGCCTCCGTTCCCTGTAACCTCTGCAGCAAATGCATATGCTGAAAGTACCGTGATGCATGAGATCAGTGGTTATTAATATCATGTTTTTGATATGAGTAAAAGTTTTATCTGGGGAGTGAAGTGTGTTTTGGCAGTAAACCCCACACAAAGTAAATAATGTGGCCTTTGCGTCTCTAGTTCTGACCTCATCTCTCTCATTGTTTGTCTTCGAACAGAAGCCCTTTATTATTCAATTATCCCAGATTATGCTCTTATAAATTGCAGTCTCTAAGAAGAGTTGCTTTCCTTGAGAAACTTCCAGATCATCTTGCACGTTATTTTTTATCAGAAAAGTCTATAGTGATGGCTTTAGATATTTAGAGCTATGTGTTTGGCTTTTTTATTTATTTCTTATTGCAACTTGCCTTTGAATGGTTGTCATGTTGTATTAGAGCTCTTTACTGGATGGGTTTTAATAGCTTTTCTGATTATTGGAGAACCAGCTGCATACTTTGACTCCTCTTAACTGCTCTATGAAAGTTTGGGCACAGCTACCCTACTCTCTCTCACTAGCTCTATGGGATAAGTGACATACTTTTCCACTATTTTGAACAAAAGTCTACGTGGTTGTAAATTTGGACAGAAGACAGGTGTTTATCAGCTGATTTCCTTCTTTCAGGAAGGGCCACAGAAGTGACTGCTAAGACTTTGTAACCCTGAAGAAGCCCCTGTAGGCAGTTGGGAAGAAGAAAGAGACATTTGCCTCGACCTTGAGGAGGTAGAAATTTCCAGCCCTCCACCATCACTGAACCTTCTGCAGTTCAAAGCCAGTGGCTTTCTGCTACTTTTTTACTGTGAGAGATGCTCTTTAAATAGATTTGGCTGACTGTCAGGCGTAAAATCAAATGATTCAGATTAGGTAAGTGTTCGCAAGATTTCATTACACTGTTTTAAGAGACAGTCCACTGTAGTTTTATAAAACCCACAAGCATTTTGGATGAAGAAGTTGGAGAACTGCTTGCTGTAAAGAATATCTTCATGCAGTATAAAGCTATACTTGACCCCAGCAGCTTGCAGAGTCTTATTTTGGGGAGTTTCTGCAGAACATGGTCTTTCCATGCCCCTTGTTGGTCTGAGCAGTTAACAGGAACATAGAGTGGGTTTGGTTTTGGTTTTCATGGGTTATTTGTTTGTTTGAAAAGTTGGTATAAGAACATATTCTGTCTTCATAAAAAACTTGTTCAGTTTTCTCCATCCAATCACTGTAGAAGCAGTAAGCTGTCTACTAGTTCAGAAATGCCAACATTTCCACTTCAGGGAGCTGTATTCCCAAGAGGCAATTTGGCCCATCAGTGTGCTGCCAATGGTTTCTTCTAGTGGTTGGTAGGCTGTACAAATACAGTGGTAATGACCAAAATTACAGCAGTTTTAGTCAAGTCAAACTGTTATCCCAGTTTGCTCACTGTTCTGTCTAGTTTCTTCATTTTCGCTTTCCATTATCTTGAGGTAGTCTCTCAGAAATGGCCTTCATTGTGTCTTCTGGGAAACCTGTAGTGTTTGTCACAGTCTTGCTGTACCCTTACTCTCTAAAGAAGTGCATCTGTGGATTTGGGGAAACTTTTGTTTTTAATCTTCACTCCAAGATCGTTTTGATGGTCTTTACTAGCAACTTTTAGCCTAATGTTTGGGTAATTACTTTTGCATCAGGTAAGTGGAAACATTTCGCTAGTATCTGAAAGACCATTTATCATAACCTTACACAAACTCTGAATATATTTTCTAGCATGGTTCTGGGGCATTAGCCTAAGGTCTCTGATACTCACAGCTTTGTTGTAACTTCACAACACTTCACAGACTAGGAATTGTGCAATAGCATAATGAAAAATAAGCAAGACACGTATGAGTGTGTCGTGGGCATCATTGGTGTTGTCAGTTCCTGGTTCCACCCAGTAGGCACAAGTAGCATAGAACTGGGTAATTAAGTTCTTCCTTTAAGAGGAAAACTGACAAATGAGTGTAAGCTTGACAGCAAAAGCATCGCATTCTTTTTTCCCCGCTCTTTCTCCCAGCATAGCAATCAAGACTGAGGAAATGCCTGCATAAAACAGAAAGTTGTTTTCTTCTCTATTGTCCCATTTGCACTGTCAAAAAATTCTTTGAGGTAGAGATGAATGGAAATAATTGTACCTTTCTGTAGTTACAGTATATTGTCTAGGTGTGCAAAGAAATCTGTCCAGTATTTCTGGCTAGCTAAGAATCTCAAAAAGAGGAGACATCCTCAGGAGGAGGAAGTCATCCCCTCTTTGGTTGTGTGGAAGCTGACTTCAGTCAGGGATGTTTACCTTTAAGATCATTGCCCTGTTCACTCTTTTCTTCATCCAGCCTCATGTTTGTTTGGTAACGGGAACTTTTTCTGTCACTCTATTTTATTTCATCACCTTGAGGATTGAATTTAGACTGACTTACAAAGCTGGCTATCCTTTGGGGTGTATAAACTGTAAATGAAGGTCTTAATATTGATAGCTCTGCAATTAAATATAACTCAATCCATGCGGAATTTAGCAAATACTTTCATCATTTCAGCTACGTGGAGAATGTATGTTCTCAAGCCTCTAGTGGTGAAAACTTTCCCTGTAGCTGAGAACAGCTGTGGAATCAGTCAAGGGGATCCTTCCTGTGCTTCCTCACCAAAAGAGCCACCCTGCCGGGAGCCATCTGGGTGAAAACTTTCACCAAAAGCCATTGTCTTGGACAATTCTTTCTTTCTTCTTTTTTGTTATAAAAAATATTTAAAGAAAGTATTTAAAAGCCATTTCTCATCTCTTTAGGCTTTCAGACGTGTTGTGGCATGTAAAAGGACAATTTGCCCTCAACATCATTAATCTACTCCCTACTGCCAGAAGAGGTGGTAAGATCTTGGGAGCAGGGGGTTTCTCTTCTGAAAACACACACATTTACACTTTTACTTTGTTTTGTGTTTTGAAAGTTTCTTCAGAAATAGAAGTAATGAAAAATTCTGGACCTCTGCTGTTATTTAACAATGTGATAAATACTTAATTGGTGGTTTCAGCCATACCTAGTGCTAAGTGGAAGCATCTTCTTTCCTAAATGGATTGTTTTAATTTAGCCATGTGCCTGGCACATGTTCAAGCAGTAGCCTGAAATGTTTGGAGAAGCATGAGACTGCAGTAAGAGAGGAGTGTTACAGGTTTTTTCCCCTTAAAATAGCCAGTGATAGTGGGACCTCACCAGAGAACAAAGGATGCGATTTCAGATGTTTCTATGTGATTGTAAATCAATAGTGAGTATGAGAATGAACAGGGACTTGAACTCTTCTGTGGAACATGTCTGGTAGAGTGCTGTGCTCTGCTGTCCCAAGGACAGACTCGGGATTCTTCAGGCCAGAACTATATGCTGAACCATGACCAGCTTTGCTCTGGGGTTGCATTGCTGGAGATGCGATGGCAGTGGTGCCCCATGCCCTTATCTTGTCTGTTGAGCCTGTCTCTGCAGCTGGGAGCCTTCCTCCTTCCCGAAGAAAGCTGTTGCCAAACAGCATGAAATCAAAGGAAAATCTAGAATGTTGGATTTCCTTTTTTTATTATATACTCTTTATACATTTTTTAATATATTACTTTTTATTATCACATTTGTATAACATTATTATAAGACTGTGCAACTTTTCAGGCCTATAGTTGGCTTTTTTTAATCACACTGGCTAGATTAATTTTGTGCCTTATTCCAGTGAATAGTGTTCTTAATATGATAAACAAAATTCAAGTACCTTAAAAGTTTTTGGGCTTTCTGCCTCAGTTCATTGTGTCTCTAAGATAATGTTTTGAGTAATGAACCAAGAGCATCATTTATGCTTTTGCATCTGGCACTATTCCTATTTTGGTCATATTTCTGTATTAGTAAAATTTCCAGCAATAAGAATCCTGTCTCTTTTCTGTAAGAGCACTCCTCAGGTCTGATAATACTTTTCTCTTTTACTTCAGACTCAGTTTTCTGGAGATCATGCCAAGATGCCACTGGGACATACTATATGAGAGAAACAGCTTTTGAATCTGTCATCTCCGGGGAGTTGTGGGGTTTTGGTGTTTTTTTCATTGTTTTTTGTTTTGTGTGTGCTAGTTTTTGTTCTTGTTTTTTTTTAATAAAAGAGTTATGTGGAGCTGCAGTTGTCACCTAACATTAAAATGCTGCAGAAGGCTGGGAAACTCCATCAGCAATTCAATTGCAAGAGGTTTCCTTGTACTATTAAAAAGCTGTTCTTTTGTATGTGCTCTTGATAGAGGAGCAGTCTTGCTCAAAAACTTTTTTTAATTGGAAACAATATATGAAAATGTTTTCTTCTCACTTAACTATGTAATTCTCTGAAACTTGTGGCATATATCATCAAAGTGTTACCATGATTTCATTTCAGAAAGTAAATTTTGTTTTCTCTTTACTTCTCTGGTTGGGACCACTTATAAGCTAACACAGTGTCTGGGAGAAGTAGTGCGTTTGGAGAACACCTACATCTACTGACAGGCTTGTGCAGCGATAGCCTTCCTCTTCCCTTACAGATCACTGCTGTTTTCTTAGCAATTGTAAGTTGGGTGTTTAAAATATGGGAGGGTTAACTTTTTTCCTACTGGTTGTTCGTCAGTGGTGGTAGAAACAAAACAGGGTATTTTAATAATGATAGTTGGTTTTTACGAAAGTTCTTTTTTCGTGCTTGCTATTTGTTACCTTTTTTGTGGTAGAGCAGAAGCTAAATGGGTCTCTAAATAATCCATACAAATAGTGTCTTACATGTATTTCAAATTAATTAGGATTCTATTTTGTAGCTATTTCAATATTGGTAAGCTTTTAGAGGTTGGCGAAGTGTGAAGCTGCCATTTATCTCTAGAGATTTGGTTTTGTCATAACTGGGTGGTTACCAGCTTAAGTGTGTTCTGCTTCTTCTTAGCTCTGCAAAGACCATATAGCTAAATGAGCAATCTGAACTTGCTCCTGCAAGCAATCGTAGCAAACAAGTGATAAGAAGTCAGTTCTGCTGAGCCTGTGCCAACACAGTGCAGGTAGTAAGCTTGCACAGTTACTGCGAGAGTCCTGGGCAGCTTGCGATAGTCGCAATAGTCTTGCTGCAATGACAGGCAAACTACAAAACCTCCAATCTGATTCTGGTTCCAAGGCATTACAAATCAGTAGAAAAAAGTGTATTCACTTTGTCATAACTGAGGCAGCTTGACTCAAAAAGTACTTAAAGTTTTATAGCCCACTTTGAGGGCAGAATCTTGTTTTGAAGTTGACGTCCACTGGATAGGTGCTGCTCATAGCTGTGTGTCTTGGGCATGTTTTGGATTGCATTTTCCATCTATTCGTAGGCGCTATGGAAAGGAGAAGACAGAGTGCTTGGCTCAGGGGTTTTTGTGGGTTAGGACAGAGCCTGCTTGCCTCAGCTCATTCTATGCAGCGTTCTGCTCCATCTCTGCGACACAGGCTTAACCACTGCACCTATTGCAAGTGGTGTTGGTTTACAGAAATCCTTACATTGTTGCTTGAAACTGAATCACCACGCACAGGTAGGCTCATGGTTCATTAAGGGATTGAGCAAAGAAAGGAGACTGAGGCAGAAATTGCTTTGAAACGAATCCTGTATACGTTCAGTGCCTAGGAATGTTGTGTGACGGGCATGGCAATGGTCTGTGTCTGCAGGCTTGCAAGCACATCTGAAAATTTTGCATGGCACACTGGCAACCAAGAAGAATATTCATCTGTACGTAGATATTTGCCTGCCTTACAGCAATGCTGAGACTTCATTAATGTTTGTAGAATGAGTTTAATAGAAGTACAAACAAAATATTACTAGAAGGGAATGGGTTAGGCTGCTGTAACACATTCGCAAATGTTGAGGAAGTGTTTTCTGTGTTTTGACAGGAGATGAAGAATTTATAATTGTGTGGAAGGTGAAAAACGTGCCTTTGCAGATACCCAGTGTATCTTTGTAAGGAATTATTCTCTTAGTTAATTTTTGCTGACGTGCAACCTTTATGTGTGTCTATCTTGTTGTGACTTCATGCTGCAATTACTACTTCAGTACGTATGGAATAGAGTCATCTTGCTTATACCAACCATAATAGGTACATTCAGTTGTTGTTATGTGTATCAAAAATGGGATAATCCTAAATGTCATTGGGAATGTACTTGGAAAATATTATGCAATTGTTTGTGAAATAAGTACGGGCGGGCTATACCTGCAAGAACTGTAAAAAATATTTTGCCATTAACCTTGTAGTTCCTGTTTTCAGGAATTTCTTGGATCAAATTATTTTTTACATTTCCTGTGAAATGAGGGGAAAAGCTGAATTTGTGGCGGGAAGAGCATTTTGTATTGAATGATTCTTCTGACTTCTTCAGAGGCATCAATGTCTTTTGGAAGACATTGTGTATCCTATGTACCTAAATTAAGTAACATTTTATAGAGATACACTTAGTTTCTGATTAAGAAAATTTGGAGACTGTTTTGTTCATGAGAGAGCTGTGGGCTGCTGAGTGAGGGGGGAGCCTTGTGCCTTTGTCTTCTCAGCCTTCCAAGTTCACTGCAAAATCCCATTTTAGGGTGGACACGTGCTAACATGTATTCACAGAATCGCAAATCCTCGTACTACTGTTTGAATGACTAAGGGATCTTAAAGAAATTTCACACTTCAAGATTGTAAAGGATACATATTAAAATTGCCATGGAGTTCACATGAATGTTGGTTGTGTTTTATTTTTTTAACCTAACTTCCTTCTTAACCCTTCGAACATACTCCAGCCCTCTTGCATGCTTTTCTCAGAATTCTCTGTTCTTTTTCATGTTATTTTATTTTTTGGGTGGAGGAAGGTTTACATTTTTTTGCTTTGTCTCAGAAGAGTCAGTGTATTGTGGGAGGTGAGGCAACACTGGTCTTGGCAGAACACCACAAAACCAAGAGAGTAATTAAATGACGCAAGCCTTTGATTATTTTTCTCTCTCAAGCTTTCTCGGCTGGGCATTCTGATTGCAAAAGGAGGATCAGGAGAAGAAACTTCTAAAGATCACACGCAGAATTAGAAGAACTGTACCGGAGACTTTTTGCTACTTTAAAGCTCTTCACTTTCAAGTCCTGCAGTTGCTTCTTTTTCCACTGTAAGGATAATGTCTCTTTCATCACCCAAGAAAGATGTAACTGAAAGGGAGCTGCCAAGGTTTTATTTTGGTTTTGGTTTCTCTGCTCCCTTACTAATTGGATTTTTCCTGTCTTCTGCAGGAGGATTATAAAAGGATTAGAGAAGCTGGGGGTTTTTGGGTGTGGGGGGTAGCTGTTGTTTTCCTTCTCTCGATTCTGGGACCTCCTTGATTTGCCATTTATTCCCTGAAGTCATTACCTATTTGGAGAAGGGAGAAGTAGCATAACAGATGAACTTGTATGACCATGGATTCCTTCCGTTTGCAAACTGCGTATGTGGCTGCTTGTAAAAGAGGTTTTTGCATACATAACCATCAAATGAAGAATAGCATCCTGGGCTGGATTTAAAAGCAGCAAACTGCTTGTGTCCTGACGAAAGGATGAATTCTGTTTAAACTGTAATTTAAAGAAGATTTGATGTTGTTCCAGTTTTGAATTTTGGTGAAAGAAAGGAAGGGTCTGATCGAGTCAAATACTCTGCCAGCCTAAACCTGCATGTTCTACAGCTGAAACTGGAAGATGTCTTGGAAAAGAAATTACTTTTCTGTGGGTCGGGGGAATGTACAGGGCATGTTTACTCCACGAAATACAACCTCAATAGCACCCAGTAAAGGTCTCATCAATGAACCAGGACAGAACAGTTGCTTCCTGAATAGTGCGCTACAGGTAAGAACACAGAATAAAAAATGTTTCTTTGTCCTTTGTCTGTTGCAGTATTTTCTTAGGCTTGATTGTGCAACGGATATAGCCAGACTTGACTACGTAATTGTTTGTAGGCCTAGATAGACTAAAGCTACTTTTGGAAATGCAGATTAGTTGAGTTATAGAACAGCTTATTTTAATTTTCAGGTTTTCCTGGTGAAAACAGCAGCATTCACATAGTCATCACTAAGTATACTTGAATCTCTTCTTTGTGAAAATTTATAATTCCTCAACCAAACTTGAAAATATATGTAGAGAATTTATTTTAAAATAATAGAATATTGCCTAGCTTGCAGTGTGTCTACTCCTTACAAGTAAATGTAACACTTTTGTTGAACCAGTCAAGTTCAAGGTTTGATAATAGCTATACAAGATCCTTTTTATGTAGTCCAGTTTTCTTTCTAACTGCTGATTTGTAGCTTAGTTCAGGTGATTGAGTCTTTACCTTATGATTTAGAAGAAAAACCTTTTCCTGTGTCAAAATTTAGTGGAGTGGTATGGCTGCTATAGTGGTATTGTCACCATTTAGATGTTTTGCATGTCTGACATTTGAGATTCAGTCCTTCTGGCTGCAGGGTTTAAAACCCTTTCTCCACATCGGTTTCCGTCCCTTCATATGACTTGTCTGTGTAGCACAGACTGTATCACTGTGGGTTTTGTTTTCATGTGTCCCCCCTGCCTCTCCTTGGGGACAACTAGGTTCTCAACTAACTTCAGTCTTCAAGATACCCCCATGATGCAAATAATAAAAATAGAAACACCAGTGACCTTCAGTAGACTTAATATGCCATGAAATACAGGACTAGGTACAAAGAACTTACAATAAGAAAAGTGGACTTCCCAGTGATGTATTATATTAATTACTTCTGTTAAATTGTAAGGTGTAATCACTGGCTGCCTCCTAATAGCAAGTTACTGAACCTAGGTCAGAACTAAGTAGAGCCTAATACCAGCTGCATGCCATATATGAAGATGAAAGCATATGAACTGGCCTTTAGTCTTCTACATAAACCATTTCTTCTAAGGCTTTAGAGAGATAGGATACCAAAAATATTTATAGTCAAAGCTGAATTTAAAAAAAAGCAAGGTGGTAATAATTTCATAACATATATACTTCTGGGGTTTTTTAATCATTTAACATTGTATTAGTCTGAGAGGCTCTCGAATGTTTGTTGCTCCTTACTCTTAAGTAATTCTATAAACACTCAAAATAAACTCCAAAGGCAATCACATTGAAAAATTGGACTTGTTCCTAAACGTATGATTTTTTTTGTCCTTTTGCAAAGCCTGCAGTAGTTCTTCAGGAATGTTGTGTGTAATCAGATGGTTCCAAGGCTTATGTTGCCTCCCAGGTCCTTAAGTAAAGGGAGAGTTTGAGTATAAACATAGGCATGACAATTCTGAAGTTTTGGGAAACTTTATAGATGAAATATTCGATAAACATCTTTTAAAATATAATTTTAGCTAACATTTGTGTGCTGTGGTTTAGTTAACAAATTGTTCCAGCTGGAAACACTTCTTGAAACCAGCACAACTTTTTTTCAGAGTGCTAATTTTTTCCTAGCGAGTTGCTCTGGACAAATTAATCAGAAACAAGAAGTTTGGTTCCTCTGTTTATGCTAACGAAGCATTTAGCCAGTCACATGCCAGCCTAGACCTTGCCGCTCTGTCTGGAACCTGGCAGGGTGCGATTTAGGTCAGGGCTTCTTCCAGTGCAAGCTTCTGAGTTCTGAAAGGCTGGCGGTTCTGAGGCTTACAAGAAAGTCCAGTTATTGTTAATTGAGGCTGAAAAAGCCAGCACCGACCACATCTATGTATAAAGAGCTGACTGAAACACCTTGGAGATTGGTATTATTGCTATTTTACAGATATGAATTTAGATAATTGCCCCAAGATTGCAGAGATTTAGTGGTAAAATTTAAGAATAAAACTTTGTGCTGTTGCAGTAAACATTGCCTCTCAGTGTTGCTAGCAGAATATATAAAAGCCTGCTTGCTTTTGTATGCTATATATACCTGGTCACATACCTGGTGTTACCACCATACCTGTCCTGAGAGAAAAGTGTAACTGCCCACACAGGTTAGGGTTAGAAATCTGCCAGTAATCGTGGCTTGTGAATACCTTACTGATTATAATATTGGGCATAATGAGTTTTAGTAATCTATCGTTTTGACTTGCAAGAACTTGTTAATCTATATGCTGTTGATGCTCCATTTTTCCAGCATTTGGGCTTTCTGCTGAGAACAAGGAGGCTGCCCAGGAGGTCGAAGGATGGGCGAGTTTCGGCCCCGGCGGTCGGTGGGGTATCCTTGGCAGCTCTGCCCAGCCTCACGGTGCGGCTGCACAAGGGCCAGCCGTGGTGTCAGCATGAGGGCGTAGTCAGGGCAGGGCACTGCCACACTGACAAAGAAGCAAGTGTGTTAATCTAAAAGGACATGGCAAGAAATTCAGAGGGATGTCCTAATGTAAATTAATGTATGTGAATGCTACAGCTGAGGAAGAAAGATGAAAATGTCAACTTGCAGTTAGATAAAAGGCGTCCCGTTTCAAAATTGACATTCACTGACATTAGTGTATTTCTGGGATTATTTAGCGTGTGCAATTTTAATTGGAGCTTTATGCAGTATTTTATTTTATTTATTCATAAAATTGACTGTGCCCCTTTTTGTGTTTCAGGTTCTCTGGCACCTGGATATTTTTCGCCGCAGTTTCCGGCAAATCACAACGCACAAATGTATGGGCGATTCTTGTATCTTCTGTGCGCTCAAGGTAAAAGTTGGAAATAAATTAAAAATGATCTTTTAAAAAATTGAACAGGAATATTTCTGATATTTGATGAATATATGTAATCAAATTTGCATTTGGAAATTTGTGAGAGCAAAGGTAAATCTGATACATATTGGCCCAAGACACTCATAGTACTGTTTTTAAGATACGTGCAAGTCAATAAATCGTGAAAATACTGTAGGTGAAGTTTCAGATACAAGGACTCATCAATGCAATGTGGATCATTGTGAGCCTTTATGTTGTTTGAAAGATTAGTTCAGCCTGTAAAACATCACTTTGTTTTTTCTAATTTATCATTTTATTTATAAATATCATACTGTATACAGTTAGTATGCCTTTCAGAAGTTACCTTTCCTTCAGAGCTACCTTAAATGTGAGCATGGAGAAGGCCATTTAGGTTTAAGCCTTTCTGTTCGAAACTGTTGATTATGTAAGGTATTTTCTACTGTAAATATTGATGTCTGCATTAAATGGCTCAGCTCTTTGTGGTCTCTGGTTTAAAAAACATCAATTCTATTTGTAGATGCAGGTACTGTAGCTGACTGTCATAGATGCTGCCTGGACAGTAAGATCTAGATGCTAGCTCAGATTCCAAGTACTGTTATGTCTTTGAGTAAATTGTGCACTCCTACATGTCCATTTGTCTCTGCTTAGTAATTTTGAGTGTTTCTGGTTTTTTGTGCCCTCCATTCTAAGTTTTGCTACTTCAAACCCATGGCTTCCTCTAACCTTGTGGGAGAAACGGACGTGATGCAAACACAATGAAAATACCAGCTTTAATCTTCCTGAGCAGTGATTTTTTTTTTTTTTTCTTTCTGGAATTGAGACTGAGACATTTTCTTTGATCACAAATAGATTGTAAAATCCAACTAAATGTATAAATTCATTGTGGGAAAATGTATTGTCATGAATTTTGTGTGCAGTAATGAAAAGGACAGATGGCATGTCTTATAAATATGGCAAAATAGAGAGTTCAAGGTTTAAATTAAGATCATCTGAAGTTCACAGGCAATATTTATGGTATAATAACTGTCTTACTACTGTTAAGTGTCTTTACAGGTGCTCTGGTAGATACAGGCTTGAAATTAGTTATGTAGTGAGTTTTTGGACTGTTGTTGAGGGGTTTTCCCTTGCAAAAGAACAGCAAAGAGGAGACTATAAAGGCATGAAAGAAGATAAGTAATTTCCTTCTGAAGAGAAATTTGTCTCAAGACATTTCTGTTGAAATGATGAGACAGGATGATATTTACAGCAGTATCATCAGAAGAGAATATAGCAGTGAGCTAAGAGCAAGATAGTGCATCTGAAGTGAGAAATACAGCTATCCAGACAAAGAAAAGATGGAGTATTAAATATATCCCCTTCCTTATAGGGAAGTGGCAAGACTTGGGCATGACCTGGTTTGAGTTCATTAAGTTCGGTGGGATAGATAATTTGAAGCTAATTCTTGGATCATACCCTCGAGTATTGCCAAGTGATTGTTGGCATTTTTTGGTAGCTGAGATGGGGACAGAGAGAAAAGAATTTAGGAAATAATCATGAACGTAAGATTTTGCAGTTCTGGGATTTAACCTAATAGCAAGATATGGCAAGGAAGTACCAGATCAGACAAGTTCTGCCATTTGAGTGGAAGTAGACTGGACTCTGAGGCAGACTTGAGAGGTTTTAATATAAAAGTAATAGTTAAAAGTCTTTTTCTGAATGAGAGTACTGAAATAGAGAAGGGGGGAGGGGGGAAAGATGTTATAGGAAAAAGGAGAGGGTGAACCTTTGTGGAACTGGTATTGAAAGATGAACTCTGGACAAAGATACGTCTGGATTAGCAGTACCTGTATGAGAGGGGAAGGCACTAGAGTAAGACTGGAAAGATGACAGGGTATCTGGAATATATGTATTAAAAGCAGACATGAGGTTGAAGAGTGTTTAGTTTTGTTGATAAAATCCTTGCTTTTGATGTCTTGCTGAAGTGTGCAGTATGCTATTATAAACTTGGAAGTGACAGGTAGAGTGGCAGAATTCACAAATCGTATGCCTGCAGCCATATGTTTATTTTTTAAATTAAGCAGCCTTTGAAAAAAATTGCTGCTCTCTCTTCTTGCTCCCAGATATCTGCAAGATTTTTTGTTTGTTTGTTTCCATTTGTTACCAATGCCATACTTAGCCAGAAGGTGTTACAACCCTTAGTTTCTGACAAAGCTAAAACGTTGCACCAAATGCTACAGTACTTTTGCGCAGCTCAGAAAACTTGCATCTGGTTGTGTGCAGAATTCCTATAGCTCACAAAACTCAATGTACAATGAAACACTGAAGAAATGCGTAAACAAGTAAAGAATAATCTGGACAAGTATTTCTGAATATGGGCAGTAACCAATACTTCACAAAGTAAATAAATGAATTCCAACTGGCTTTAATCCAAACCAAAATGTTAGTGTTTTCTCTAGCTACAGTCTGTTCTTCATGGGAAATTTCAGTGTGTTCTACCCAAGCCTAATCTAGAACCTTCAGAAAGTATACAGACATCTATAGTGAAACTATGAAAGAGAAAAAATATGTAGAAATTTGTTTGTTAGAAGTTATAGAATTGTTTTACTCCTGGTTCCCTTATGTTCTTAAAGCAACTCAATTTTTCTGTCTCTTGTGGCAAGTTTCCACCTTTATTAACTTGTGTAAAATGTTGATGTGTGTGCATGAATATTTGAAAGTTTGCCCCCATTTTTATGTTATTATCAAGTCAAATAATATTATAAGGGTAAGTAATAAAGACTGTCACTTAACTCTAAGTGCAATTGGGGATGCAAACCTTCCCACAAAATCCAAATACCAGAAACATATGTTGTCTTGCTTGCATTTAACTGAAAAGGTAGGGACACTAAATGATAAAGGTATGCACAAGGAATAGCCCCAAACGGTGGAGATGGTCACATTAATCTTCATAAACTCCTTCAGCAGGCAGTAGAGGTGGAAAAAAAAGTCTGTCTGAGGTATTTACTTGTTCTCTGCTGCCCTCTGGATCAGGGTTCTCAAACTGTTCGTTTTTTTTTTTTTTTTTTTTTTTAATCTCCTGTGAAAGGCTAGCTGGCTGATACATACTGTGTGTAAACTTGTATAAGACAGAAGGGATAATGTGCTTAATGTGCACCTAATACTGCAAGCATCACGAAGAGCATGTTTCGTGTCCCAGTGCAGCAGGATCATCCCTTCAGTGCTCTTTCCCCTGCCCCAGCCCTCCTATCTGCTCTGGAAGCCTTTAGCTATTGTCCTGCCAGAGTTGTGCCAGCTTAGCCTCCGGGTCTTTGACATCCTCTTTCTCTTGACTCTTGCCTTAGGCTTTGCTAAGATGAGGGAGAAGATATGGCTGGATCCAGTGGGAACACAAGAATTTGGAGCTCTATAGCATGCGAAAATCTCCTGTTAGGGTCTGGGGAGAGGTAATTAGCCTTGCATGCTGTCAGGTGGATCTGCCTGAAGTACCTGTCCAGACTGAGCAAGGTGGAGGCAGGACATGTTTACTTTTCTCCAAAGCATGCTGGCATGTTCAGATTCCAGCCTGGCCTGGGAAAGTGGCCGTACTTTGGGGGGAAGAGTCTAGGTTGTGTCCCCCCATCCACTCCAGGTTCCCTTCATGGGATACCTGATACCTCCTGTCTCGTGCAGAGAGGGTTAATGCTCTTCCCCTACTTTGCACTGTTACTCTAAAGGCAACATTCTCTTCCCATTGACTTTGGAGGAAGATAGTCTTCGCTAAGCTAAATTTAGCCTTTGAATAACACCAAAGAAGTTGTATTTTTTTCCACGCTTTCTTGGCTTGCTGCAGTTGTTTCTAGGGATTCTGATGTCGTGCACAGTATTTACTGTAAATTCTTAGCTAACTCTATAAATATTATTTGAAATTCTAAATTACTTTTGATAAAATGAGGTATTACTGGATGTCATATCTGCTATCAAATCACATTTTGTTTTTGTACCACATTGAAGACATCCATTGCACAAATTCTTTAAGTGATTTTTAAACTTGCCATGCTACCTGGCTATGTTTATGTGGCTACAAAAGGAACCTTGAAATCATTCCAGACATACGTTCATTGGTTATTTCGAAGGAACCTTGCATCAACAGCTATAAAAAGGCAAGGGAGAGCTGCACACTGTGCTGGAATCCCAAACACTATTCCTTAAGATCTGGCATTATTTAAGTGGTTTTTTTTTCAGTATGCGGGCTGTCCTTACCACTGGATGGTTTGCCTGCCCTAACAGTGGAACAGCTTTTTGATTTATTATTAATGTTGAAGTTTACTGTGTTCTGTTTTATTTTCCTTTTTCTAGAGCATGACTTTGCTTTTGTGTTTGTTTATCACAGCTGGAAGAGGGCAGGAAGGGGGAAATCCGTCCACTGTACTGAGCATGCCACAGAGAGTTTGTTCTCCTTCCAGGGATTGTACTGGGAGCTCCGTAGTGCCGGGATATAGGACAGAGTGTTTTTTGTAGTTTGCAAAGAAGAATGCTCTATTGATTGATAAATTCCAGTAGGGCTGGTCTTTTCTGTAATTTAGTCACGTGCAACAAAAGCAGGAAGAACATGAATTTTCTATGTAGAAGTGATGTTGTTTTCTAAGGTGAAAACTGATAGCAACAGGGTATTAGAGTGCGCTTAAAGAAGTGGAATGACTATAGTTTGTGGTTCTAGTTAGCCACTTGTTTGAAATGGAGGGATTTGTTATGAAAAGTTCGTTATATGGTTTAGACAGTAATAGGTTGGCTGCGAAGATTTCATCCTCTTGTCTTATGCTTTTTTCCAAATAAGGATAGTATTTCAGGGTAAAACAGTAGTAAAAATATGTAAAATAATTACTTTTATTGTTTAGACTTTTTTTTTCAGTTGACACTTGCAGTTAACTGCCTGACAAATAAACTAGCAGCAAGTACAGTTTCCTGAGTTGTTAAACTGGTAATCGAAGCTTCCAAATAGTGACTGCCTCTCTTGATATTGATCAAGCAGTTAATAAATTGTCACTTAGTTGATGTGGGCACTCTGTGATTTGGGTTTCTTTTCCTGACACCCTCCTAAACAAAACTAGAGGAAAGTATGTTTTTATTTGATTTTGGTACTAACCAGGGGTGCCTGACTTTACAGTCCATACTGAGGACCTTATGTTAATATTTAGGGCACAGTACAAGTCAAAAATGGAAGAGAGACTGTAAAAGAAAGGAATAATGGAAATCTAGGTTGATTTTTATCAGACTTGGAGGTTTGGAAAGAGATCCAAAGACACAAAACCAAATAGAGCTAGAATTATTTGCATCCTTGAAGACACATATAAAATGAGGAAATGTGGGGAAGAAATGTGAGTTAGTAAAAAATACTGTGGGTGGAGGCTGGTGGGGTTGGATGGGAGAAAAGTAATTTTGGCAGCCAGAATTTTTAATGAAACAAGTTGTTGTACTGAGTAAGAGGCTGCATCAGGAGTAGAGTGTGATGTTGCGGATGAGAGACTAGATAGACAAGAAAAAAAAAAGTCCAGTCAATGGAATTAAATGAGAAGGACGTGCTATTGAAACTCCACCCAACTGTCACAATTGAGTGACAGCAAAAATAATATTGATATGTTGAGCAGTGAGAGAAGGATGAGGATTGGCCATGTTAATATTTGTAGCTTTTGCTAAAAGGCAGAAATTTTGGAAAACTAAAGCATTTGGGGGGAACGTGTTTTGTTCCTTGAAAGAAATACCACACCGCTAGAGCTGCAGTGATATCCTGATCCACAAGGAACTTCAGCACAATGCTGGAAGAGAATAATTAGTTCTCAGAAAGCTGCCAAGGACTGAACTCAAACTTACAGTGCATGGGCACTGATCTGATTCAGTAGCTGTTGCCTGTTGTCTTCAGCCATCAATTTATTCTTATGCCAGCCTGCTTCTACATGCTTGATTAAAAAGTCATATGTGCATGTGTATCAAGTCTGGGGTTTGTTTCATCAGTATGGTTAGATACATGTTGCAGATGTCTATTTACCCCAAATAAATCGATAATTTGGAGCATATATTGTAAACTATGGGGGGATTCACAGATATTTCAGCTTCCAAATCTTTAAAAGAACTCTAAAATGTCGATCTCATTAATTACCTCAAAGAATAATTGCTATCTTTGTTCTCTCACCAAATGAAGAACAACTCATTTTATGATTATGCATGTAAATTTTAGCATTCTGAAATAGAAAACCAGGTTTTAACTTGAATAGTTGTGTTATAAAGGTTCCTTGTCCCAAACATCAGGTTGTTTTCCTTTGAAATTTTAGAAAGTTTATGTTGATCCCCACACTTCTCGAACTGAAGGAGGTTATCTTGGGAGACCACTGACAGCAAGCCTTTTTCCTGACTTATGTCAGAAGCCCAGACCTGTCGTAGAAAGGACATGAAGCTTCCAGTTACAAAACTAGGAAAAAGCCTTCTGAATGGTAATAAGCCAAGTGAGGCTCTACAGTAGATTGCCTGGGATGGTTAAGGAATTTCCAGATTTGGATGCCTCTGAGAGCAAGCTGGCAAAAGATCAACTGTGTAATTGTAGTTGATCTTGACTTAGTACTTGGGGAAGGAATAGATGGACTTTGGCACATTATTGCTCTTAAAGAATGCTTGTGCTTCCTAAGTCTGCTGTCTCTGCTACCCTTTCCACACCTTTGAAGATCTGTAGGGAAGGGGGAATATGGAGAAAGATGGGCTTCTTTTTTATATAGACCTCAGGAATGCAGTGTAACCAGAAGGCGTACTTGCTGTCTGAAAAATCAGTTGCTCGTGCTGTTCTCTGACTTGGCTTGTAGACTTACCAATATGCCAAGAATAGGTCATCAGTGTAGAAATCAAAGTACTGCTGCTAAAACAATATTATCAATTGCTCAGATTGTATGTTAAGCTTTTTTTTTTAAGTTCTGCATCCTTGATTTTAGTGACTGAAAACTTGTAAAATAGGAGAGACTTCCCTTGTTCATGAAGCTTTTAGCGGTGTCTTTTTATATTGCTGCTGCTGTTAGGCCTATGCTCATTTGTGTTGGAATGTAGCCGTTGAGAGAGATCATCAGTGTAATGAATACACTAATGGCATTTTCAGTATCTTCAAATTCAGGTGAAGAAGTTTTTGAAAGAGAACAAAGTTTGAATGTTTCATATATAAAGTTCTGATTAAGTTCCAGAAGTGCTTGGAGAAAAGGCGTCATGAGAACTCCTGGGGCAGAATCAGCAGTGCTTTCCTGGTCTATGCTCAGCTGGCTTTCAGACCTGTATATGGAACAGATGTGTTAGTGATTAACAGTATACCTCAAGGGCAAGACCTGAAACTAAGGAGAGAGATCTGACTTAGTGATGCAACTGCAGGAAATGCCACACATGTCCGTCTAAGGCTGAGAGACAAGAAAGACCTGTTCTGAAGATGAGCAGAGAACCTATCTTGAAAAATAAGGAAAAGGGGAAGCAACCCCACCCCCCAGAAACCACCCCAAAACCCCAACCAAATCCCAACAAAGACCAAACCTCCCCCCTCCATGTTCAAAGCGCTTTTCACTCCATTTGAAGTGCTTTTGGGACTTCTTACAAGCAATGTGTTCCAACATGCTCTAAACTGCACTGTGCAATGATGTGATAAGATTTGATCTTTATTAGATTAAAATGCACAATTACTCACTGGTTTTAAGATTATTTTTTTTCCTCATAATCTAAATAAGACTATACCGTTGTGCGCTATGTCATTACAAATTTTAGGAAACATTCTTCTATATAATACTTGGGTCTTTTACTTCCTGATTTTACATGTTGGAATTCTTCACAGAATTCTTTGATATTACTGAATTATTTTTGTTCTGTGGTTGTGGTAACAGATTTCAGAGTTTTCTGCTGTCTATATTTAATGAAAGTTTTTTAGTTTTAATTGTGAAGGCTGTAATTATTTTGTGATACAAAAAATGTAAAATGCGGGATCTTGTAAAAAGCAAATGCTTATACTCATCAGAATCACTTTTTTCTTATTGGATCTCTTTGTTAAGTAGTCAGTATGTTACGGGTAAAAGTAAAGTATACTATTTTTTTAAAGATGGAAATGTAAAATAGGAGCTTCGGTTTGCTTGCTTACTACTTTTACCTGGTTTGGAACCTGCATGGATTCTCCTCCTTCTCTGCCCCGCGCCCCCCCCCAAGAATACAGAGCCATTTCAGAGCTGTTGTTGGAGCAAAGCGGGTCCTGTCCACCAGTTCCCTGCAGTGAGGTTGCAGGCCAGTCTCTAGGCAGGCGAGTGTCTTAGTTTCCAGATCCATGAAGTGAGACTGATAATAACCAGAATAAACACATTTCTAAAGCGCAGTCATGAATATTTTCAAGTGCTCTTAAATTATTTAATGTAAAGTGCTGAAGCAGGCTGGAATTATTTTTCTGAGGTCCACTGAAATGAGAAAATTTACTAATGAAACATGAAACTTGCTCAGTTATCAGTGGCAGAAATGGGGATCAAGGTTGTTCAAGTACAGAGACTTCGTCATTCTTTCCATTTTTGTACATGTATATATAAAAGGTAACTGAGGAGAGGTCTTGTCTGTAATTCATGAAGTGTGAGACTGACTGCTTCACAGCCTTCTCTTCATGAGCACTTTCCTCATCATTACTTGATACTCTAATAAAGGCAATATTAGAAGAGCTATGGGCTTCAGCACAGTGGGTCCTCCCCCATGAATGAGCACCATAAGGACTACCAAAATAAAAATAGCAGTGAAGAGAGATGGGCATTTTATATCTATATTAGGTAGTGTATCAACACGATAAACTGTACCATTCTGACAGCCAGAAATGGCAGGGTCACAGAGATTGGTTTGCTGACTGTGCAGCGACAGCTCTGTTCTGCACTCTTTCAGCTTCATCAAAGCAGCTGCAATTGCCCAGTTTGGCAAACCTTCTCCCAGTTTACCACCTTGTTTCCTGATAAGAACCAAATAAAAATAGTTAAAGGAGAGAAAGATTCAGATTATTTATTTCCAGTTAATATAGATCCTAAGTATGATGAGGAGAAGCTTTCTGTAATAAAGGGAGAAAGTGATAAATGAATCAATATCGCTATAGATTCACTATTTGAAAGAAAACCAAACAGGCAAACCAGTTTGAGGCTGGCTTTCTCCTTGTTTGACTAAGTTTAGAAGGCAGAAAAGCCAAGTGGTGCACAACTGAGGATGATCCTTTTTTTTCTTTTGCAGTAAGAATGGAGCTTTTCTACCATCTTATTGTAAGGAAAGTTTTATAGGAAAGGACAAACAGAATTTTGAGATTGACACTGATGAGATGGTTCCTTGTCATATGAAATGAGGTAGAAAGTAGAGCAGAGTGGTGATGGAGACAGAATGGTCTTGTATGAGAATAAGGGCTAGAAGTTTTTGCTTAAACTCAGGATCTTACATACAGAATTATGTTCCTGTTTTTGTAGGAGGGCACAGTGAAATTTAAATAACTGTGCAGAAGATCTCTTGGATATCTTGCACATGCACGTGCATGCACACACAAAATAAAAGTGGGTTTTTAATCAGCTGGGAATATGTACTGAACTTTCGTGCATCTAACCCACATTTAGACGGTAATGTGTCTTTATAGAACTACTCATCCTTGCAAATGATTATCCAGATGACCTGTTAGTTACAGTTATGAAAATCCAAGTTTATGGCAACAAGTTAATAGGTGGCCGTACATAGGAACTGCTATTTGGGTTGTGCCTTTTCCCTCCTGCATGCTGTCCCAAAAATGATCTGATTCTTACCCACTTGAACTTATTGGAAAGTAAATTCCTTAAAGAGCGCAAGCAACAGGTTGTGGCTGTTTAAGGGCTAAGACATTTGCAAAGAGTTGCTTGAAAGAAGGCAGCATGTATAAGAAGGCAGCTACTGAGGTGAGAGTGAAAAAGTGAACTGAAGAGGGAGAATTAGGGATTGACACTGAGGGAAATTTACCCCTAAGCTCTGCACCCTCCCTTGAATATGTGAAAGGAAAGGAATACACAAAGGCACAAAGGTGCATATGATTTCAAAGGAGAAACTTCTAGGTTTTTCTCTTGTAGTCCCTGTGCAATACAAATCCCTGTGTTTCTTGATCAGAGAGAGTTAAAGGTTTGCTTTTGTTTGTTTTTGGATAACTTGAGTCATGTTTTGAAAATACAGTAAATTAACCATCTTTTTGTTTTATTACTAGAGTATCTTCAACCAGTTTCAATGTAGCAGTGAGAAGGTACTGCCTTCTGATGCCCTGCGCACTGCTCTCGCAAAGACATTTCAGGATGAGCAACGCTTTCAGCTGGGCATCATGGATGATGCTGCTGAATGTTTTGTGAGTATAGCTGAAAGATTGTTTGACAGGTATAGATGCCAAACCTCACTACACAAAGTTGGGTTTTTTTATCCCCTCCGGCCCCCTCCTCTCCCCAAATTCCATCAGATGTTGCATATGTGGCCTGGAAAAGTCCACAGAGGGATCCCAAGCTTGAAGTGATCCAATGGGGAACCAGTATTTGGTTTGAGAGTCATCCCTAATGATTTTGAAATGGAAACATCAGTGTTATCCATTTTTACAGTTACTTTTGCATATGTGCTGCTTACACTCTCAAGAATGTCTTGCATATGATTTGTAGAAAAAAATTGTACTGCAAGAATGATCCAGGATTCTAGTTTTAAGGATCACCTCAAAAGGGTGAAAGGACATTTTGTTTGCCAGTTATTCTGAAATTGTGTTTTCACAAACTTTAGCTAAGGAAAAGTAAAAATAAATAAATAAACCAAATGTAACCCAACACAGTGTTTATGTTTGTAATTTGAAGTAAGCAACAGTAAAATGAATCATCTGCAGGTATTTCTGTTGCCATATTTGTAAACCATCTGACAATTTTTTTAGGCTGGTTATCTCACCAGTGTGGTTGGGAGATGGCTTTTACACAAATCTTACATCCCTAGGTTTACCCACCTGCTTTCCTTTTATAATCAAACTCTTTCTTGGCATCCATTATATTAAGATTTTATTTTTAGTCACATTTCCTCCTTTTCCCTCTTCAATCTCCTAAATTTCTTTAACTTAACTAGGAGGTATTTTTGTCTTGCTGAACTTTTGGCTGCTCCGCTTTTTGGAAATGATGGTGTCAATAGGGTGGCCCAGGTGTGTTTGTATCCAACTTGGTTGTTAGCAAAAGATGTTAATTCTTAATTAAAGTACAAACATACTGGATTTACTACTGCACAGTAAAGCACTTATCAGAGTGGAGTCCTTTCTATATGTTAAATCTTTCATCTCCTATACCTACCTAATTTGACACTTGCACTGTAAGAGATTACAGAAATGGGATAAATGTGTATAGCTATTGTAGTTCTTCTCTTAAACTAAATGGACTGATAATGGGCTTATGATAACCCAGTGTATCTTGTATTTGTAGAATTAGTATTATATATATATAGCAAAATAGTATAGTTTAATGAGCTCTCTTAAAATGGAAGTAGATCATACCAATAAAACGTCAAAATGAAATAAATTACATCAGCCTACACCGGAGCCCCTGTGAGCACAGTTACATCAAATCATTGTATGCAGTCCAGCACTTCACAGAATCATAGAATATCAGGTTGGAAGGGACCTTAAGGATCATCTGGTCCAACCTTTCTTGGCAAAAGCGTGGTCTAGACAAGATGGCCCAGCACCCTGTCCAGCTGAATCTTAGAAGTGTCAAATGTTGGGAGAATCCACCACTTCCTTGGGGATATTATTCCAATGACTGATTGTTCTCTTTGGGAAAAATTTTCCACTTGTGTCCAGTCAGAATCTCCCCAGGAGTGACTTGTACCCGTTATCCCTCATCTTTTCACCTGTGACTGCTTGTAAAAAGGGAGTCTCCATCTTCTTTGTAGCCACCCTTTAAATACTGGAACATGGTGATAAAGTCTCCCCTAAGGCTTCTTTTCTCAAGGCTGAACAAACCCAGTTCTCCCAACCTTTCCTCATACAGGAAGCTTCCCCATCCAACTTTATGGCACTTCTCTGAACCTCCTCCAGCCCATCCACACTTGAACAGAGTTCTGTATGTACTAAACATGCGAATTTTTTATTTAGTTTCTTCCTTGAGAAAGCTAATCTAAATAGCCAGTCTAACACTGCTGTGGGAGTCCCCACAAGCAGGTTTGTTAGGTTAACCATACTGGCACAATGACAGTTGAAAAAGGATACAAGTTCCCTTTTGAGGTTAAGCTTTAAGGCAGAGATAATTCCATAGTTTTTCACTTAGTTAACCTTTTCAGCCCTAAAGGCAGAGATTTAATTTAAATGGCAGAAGAGGGAAATTGTATGAGGTCAGAGCTATTTTGCCTAATAATTAATCTTGACCTCCTTATTGCAGGCCTATAAACCATCCGGGCAGCTCATAGCAATAGTGAAAAGTGTGCTGCTGGAGGAGGTGTGAGTAGAATTTTGGTACCCCCAAATCAATGTTGACAACAGTGGGAGGAGAGGAGGTCTTAGGACAAAAACTCTTTGGAACTTGAAAACAGATGGAGTTGTCTGAAATAATGTCTAGAAAATGTTCAGTGCTTTTGTTTCATGCAGAATTTAGTCTACCTCTTCATTTATTATTCTTTCCCTTTTTGATAAAGTGTAGATTATTTGCCATATTTCAGAGCCCTTATGGAATATAGAAATTGATTCGAGTTACTTTGTGTTGATGAGAAGAACTTAGTGGCGATCCAGTGATTCTAAAACTGCAGAGCTGCTCTGCCTGTTACATTTGGTCAAATCCATTGACGCTTGAGAGTTGGACAGAATAATTGGTGACAGAGTCTTCAACTATACTAGTAAATAAAATAAGTGGTTACCTGACATAGCATTTCAAATCAGAAGTGGTAGCCATTTTCTTTTATATCAAATAAATGCCAACTTCTTTGTTTTCTAACCAACTTCCAAAAATTTGCAGGAGCCTTCTGTCTGTGTAAATAACACTTATAACATTATTGCATCTGACATGCTTTTGTGCTTTATATTTTAACTTTTGTCTACATTTGAAATGATCTAATCCTGGTTTTGCTTTTCATTCTTTCTTTGGCTAGGAAAACCTTTTAATGCGAATTCACTTCCACATTGCAGATGAGACAAAGGAAGATATTTGCACTGCACCACATTGTGTTTCCCATCAGAAGTTTGCAATGACCTTGTTTGAACAGGTGAGGTAATGATACATGCTTTATACAAATCACCAGTTCTCAAGTTTCAGATTTTCATTCCTAAGACACGCATTGCCATGGTAAAAAAGATACAAGCAGAAGTGTTGCTGTGGAAATACCTGTTTAATTTTGTCAACGTATTACATTTTCTTTCTCTTTAGTGTGTTTGTACCAGCTGTGGTGCCACCTCTGACCCATTACCTTTCATCCAGATGGTACATTATATTTCCACAACCTCACTCTGGTGAGTTGAGATTTTTAGAGGGAAGAGAACTTCTCTTTTTGTGTGTGTACTGATATTGCAGCTTGATCTTTACCTTCACAAGATTAAATGTCCAGAACATGATTTGTTCAATTTGATAACTATGATAAAGAACATGAGGATTTAGTGAGCAAGAAGATACCAGTTTAGGCATGGATCAGTGTGTCTACTTGTTTATGATTCTGAATCTGACAACTGTAGTGGCAAGGACTCCTGTACATTTTGAAGACCTTAATATGTGAGCAGGTGAATTAAATAGAAAGATAAGAAAAATAAAAAAGTTTATGCTGGAAAGGACCTTTGGACATCTACTCCATCCTCCTGTTCAAAGCAGGGCTAACTTCAAAGCTAGATCAGGCTGCTTGGGGTTTTGTGCAGCTGAGTTTTGAAAACGTTCAAGGATAGAAATTCCTGACTTCTCTGGACTGCCTGTTCCAGTGCTTAATGACTCAAGTGTGAAACTTTTTTTTACCTTATATCCAGTCAGAATTTCCCTTTCTGCATCTTTTGTCTCTTGTCCTTTCTTTGTTCACCTCGTCAAACAATCTGGCTTATGTTCAGCTTGTCTACCAGTTTTCTGTGATGTTACTCCTCAGCCGTTCAGTGCCCAGCCAGTACTGCTGCACTGTGTGCGCTCTGTCCAAGGTGCAAGACTTTGTACTTTCCTTTACTGAATTTCATGAGGTTCCTGTCAGCTTGTTCCTCCAACCCGTCAAGATCTTTCTGTGCGATAGCACTCCCTTTCTGTATATTGACTCCTCTGTCCAGCTTGGTGTCATCCGTAACCTTGATGTGGGTGTATTCTGATTCATCATCCAGGTTGTTAATGAAAATGTTAAATAGCATCAGCCCCAGTATTAACCCCTGAGGAACACAACTCTCAACTGACTGCTGGTTATGTTTTGATCTTCTGAGCCTGAAGATCCAGCTAGGTTTTTGTCCGCATTGTTTTCTACCTGTGCAGTCTACGCCTCCCAGTTTGGCGACAAGAATGCTGTAGATGACTTGGAAACCTTGCTAGAGACCAAATGATGTTAACTGCTCTCGCCTCCTCAACAGAACCCATAGTTTTATAATGGGAGATAAACAAGTAGGTCAGGTGTAGTTTGCCCTTGGTAAATCCATCTGGCTGCTCTGACTCACCTTCTCGTCCTTCATATACATGGAGATGATTTCCAATGGGATTTGGTCTGTCATCGTCCCGGGTACTGGAGCAAGACTAACCAGCCTGTAGCTCCTCAAATCCTGTTTCTTGGATGGATATATAGCTCTTGCTTTTTCTAGTTATTGGGCAGCTCCCTTGGTCACCATGACCTTTCATTAAAGGAGATGGTGCACAGAGCAACAGTTCTAGCTCTGTAGTAGTTCGTTGGAATTACTGCTAGGGGAGAGAAGTCTTCTGTTCTTTTAGTAGATGACTGCCCAGTTAAAAACTGCTTAAATCTGGTATTTGCTTCTGTCTTGAAATTTTGATTGGGATGAAAACTTCTCTTTGTTTCTTGTCCTGCATTTGAGACATAGAGTTACAGAGCCCGAAAACATTGTCTTGAAAACTGCTAGTTGCTCTTCTCATGCAGATCTCTGTTAAGAGCCTCCACTTTACCACTCTATCAGGAGTATTGTAAAGCAATCCCCCTTGTGGCTGCTACCTGCCGTTCCATCGAGTTGTAGTTTTTCTTTAGGTTAGCAGGAGACACTGTGTATTGGAATAATATTTGCTAGAAAAACAGGAAAATAATTGTGTAAATGGTATTCAATATTTTAAATTAAATATTTCAATAAATCTTAAGTCATGCATTATTTTAAAAACCACCCATAAACAGTGATATATTTCTTTCTTTCTTAAACCATTTTAAACTTGAACATGCTTTGAGCACTAGTATTCTTGTGTAACTTATTGTCATCTGTCTTTCAACTTGGAGAGTGAAGTCAATTGGGTACCATGCTATTTTTTGTCTATAGATTTATTATTAAGGATGTGCTTTACTGTGGTGCTTTACTAGGTTTGTGGTTACTGAAGGGAACTATTTCGAAGCAAATATTTAATTTTGAAATCAAGTATTTATCAAAATGCTAAAGCTTGCTTTTAAGATGTAAATTTTAAGCCAAACTAAAAACTGTTTCTATTTTAAGTTTTACTTGTTTTCTTTATGCAGTATTATCATGGAAGGTGTAGTAATTCACACTTAATAATTATGTGATTTTTCTATACTACAATATTAAATATAAAAAGTGTTGTGTATTTTAAGGTTCTTAACTTTTCATAAATTAAGTGAAACATACTTATGTAGTATGGGTTTGTGTTTTTATTTTATTATTAAACTTTTGTTTTCCATGCTTTCTCTATACTGAAGCAATCAAGCTATTTGTATGCTGGAGAGACGAGAGAAACCCACTCCAGATATGTTTGGAGAGCTACTACAGAATGCCAGCACTATGGGAGACCTGCGAAACTGTCCAGTTAGTATCCTTAGTTTTCCTTTTGCGGGAGGACGGACAGGACAGAAGAGGCTTAGTAGATTACACTGATGTGTACCTTTCATGAGCAGTTTCAAGGTTTAGCTCATCATATGATAAAAAAGGTAGTAAGAGAGTTTTCTTTGGGTTTAAATTCAGTGCTTTTCAGTTATTCAACAAAGGAAGGGAAAAACTACTGTTGTTGAGTGCTTCTTTGACTAGACACAAGTAGTTAGAACAGGAATAGACATTGTTTGGATGGAAACTGAAAATGAATGTTTCAGAGAGTTAGAAACCACGAAAAAAGGTGATGAGGGGAATAAATTGGAAATGCTTACATTGCTCCCAGGGAATGGCCACACAATCCATTCCTGTTCAAGTCTGTGCTGGTGCTAGAAGTACCTATCATACATTTGCTGTTCAACTTCACTCAGAGTTGGTGAGGCCTGCAACACTAGCATTACATGAAGCTGCAATCGTGCTGCTTTCTTCCTATGATGAAAGTTCTGGGATCTTACCTAAAGAAACAGAAATTACAAAGAATTTGGAGGCTATGTCTTTTTATAGCAGATTTCTGTATGTTGACAATGGTTTTGATTAGCTACGCTTTTTAAGAACAGTGTTTCCACAGTTCATCCAGTTTCTCTGGTGATTATTTCTGTTGAGGATAGTGTGCTTTGTCTATAATAATAGCAGAAGAAAAGAAGTCCTTTTTTCTTGTAAAATCTCTTCAGCAGTACCATACTAAGGCACAGATAGCAGTCACTGTAATCATGTGTAAGACATCAGTTGTGTTGCCTAGGTAAACTTCCATTCAACTTCATTACTACCTTTCAGTTGGAATAAATTGAACTGTTTACCAAACTGCAGTACCTGCAGCGTACAGCCAAAATGTTGGTTGGAGAGAAAGAGAAAAGGGCTGCTGCTTCCAACTGCTGGAGAATATCCTGACAGTGAAGGGCTTATAGGCTACACAGTATATCTGCAAGAGCTAACCTAAAGGCAGGAATCATCACAGAAAATTTGAGGGAGTATTGTTGTTTTTTTTTTTTTGAGTGACATTTGCTGTTCAGACTGTGGAGAGGTACTGATCAGAAAGTGTAGACTATAGCCATTGTGAGTGATCTCTGGTGTTTAACCACTTAAAAACAATTACTGCATATGTCCAGTTGATAGTCACAGGCTGCTATTTTTTAAAAATGTTCCATTCTGCTATGCAGTAGGAGTCTGACAAAATTCAGCAGAATTAAGTCCATGTATCAGTTGGATTAAGAAAAATAAAAATCTGTTTTTTGAATTTGTCATTTTTGTCTCATTGATAATTGGGACTGAAATTCTAGATAATTTTCCAAATTGCTGTGGGGAAGAAATGCTTTATGATCTCTTCACTGATTGTAGTGTCAGAAATTATTATATCCAGTTATGAAACTGGTCTCTGTAGAGATCAGAAACCATTCTCAGTATGAAAATGTGGTTTGTTTTTTTTTTTCCTGGAGTCTTGCAGAGATATCTTTGTGGCCTGTGACAGGGGGAAAGTGTGCAAAGGGACTTTGTCATAATTGTGTGTGTGTCCACAAAAAGAAGATAATGCACTCTTTGCTAAAATTACAGTGATAATCTCTAAATTCGAATGGCAAACTTTTTTCATAATACTTTAAAGATGCCCACAATTCCAACAAGTGATGGAAGGACCACTGAGAAATGTCTTAATTTCACAAGCTATCTCTGAGAAGTACTCTTGCTAGGGAGTGAGGGGAGACTGGCCAGTCAATAAGCACTGGTAGTTATTTTTAAAAAAAAAAAAAA
>NW_009634510.1:0-27135 GCF_000690535.1 Cariama cristata | reverse complement strand
GAGACCGGGGGGAGTCGCAGAGAGGGTTCTCCGTCCTCTCTCGCCCAGCAGTGCTTTGTTTCCAGCCAACAAGCGAAATATTTCGGATGAAGCCTCTCAGACTTTTGGATGAAATCTTACAATTGTTCAGAGAAAATCTTTCACTTTCTGGATGAAATATTCTCCTTTGGGCACCGAGTTTTTGCTGGAAACTTTATTTCCATGGAAATTGCTGGCAAAGAATGAAAAGAATTTTTTTCCCTTCTTTAAAAAAACCAAAACAAACCAAACAGCCTTCCACGGTGGAAACATGGATTAACTCTTGTTTTACAGCACCAGAAAATGGTGATGTACAAACAAGTTCAAAAACCGAGGGCTTTCCTGGCGCTCTAGTGCATCGTCTTAGGCTTAGGACTTGTTTACCTAGGGGAGTATTTTCAGAATGTAGAGGCAAAGGGACTGAAAGTCTTTGTATTCTCACCTAAGGCTGGGCAAAAAAAAAAAAAAAAAAAAAATTACATCAGCTTCAAAGTAAAAATCTTGTCATGTTCAGTATGGGCAAAAGCTAGCAGGAATTTAGTGAGAGGGCTAGCAAACTACCCAGCACGATGTTCACAGGGCAGTGATAAAAAGGAAAAACGCAGGAAAGGATTTTGAAAAAAAAAAACAACAAACCCCAAATTGGAGCTGGTGAGGAGAAATAAACACGACAGAAAACCCAGGGAAAGACTCTAGGACTTTTTGCTCAGATTTCAGTAGCTTTTTGCAGAGCCTCTTGCTCCGGGTACAGCTGGTTCAGGCAGAGGAAAATGGGCATTTCTCCACCTAAGCATGACATGCCGTGCTTTGGAGAACTCATGTCCCTCCAAAAGAAAAGGAGGTTTTGTGATCCTGTGAAGGTCACCGTTCGTCTTGATGGAAGGACGCACATGTGACCTTGGGATCGAAGCCTGTCTGGTCTCTCAAGCACTGGGGTAGGCTTTGTTTTTGCCCTCCACTCCAAAGCATTCAGGAGGCTCTGGTCGTCTCCCACCCCTGGAACAGCCTTTTCTCTTCCAGTTTCTTGCATGTCCCCAGGAAAGACCGGGCCTCTAGTTAATGAAGCAAACCTGTCACTGCGGCATTTCCACGGCTGATGGACTCACTGCCGGGGCTGGCCGCAGCCTGGGCTCCGCTGGCCTCGCTCATCTGGCCTGTAAATTGCACTGTGCGTAAAAACCATGACGTACAATGTTAAGAATTAGAATTTGCTTTTTAAGGCAAATTGTGGCTGTCTTTTGTACTTGCCAAGGAGCTGACATGAGAAGCTTACACTCGCACCTATTTCCCCCAAATTGCACCGACATGACTGAAGGGAGGAGCCAGGGCTCCTTGTTAGCGTCAGCTGTATCAGACTGAGCCAAATGTGCAGGACAAGGTGATGTTAAGAGAGTCCTGGAGACGCAAGACTCCTGCCTGCAGACCCCCTTCCCTCCTTTCTCGGGCTGTGCCTGCCAGGGTCGCTAAGGGGTTGCTTAGCTTTTTCTTGATGCATCACAACCTTCCTAAGGCAGAGCATTGCCCGGCAGTCACGGTCCAGCCACAGCCTACCCTTCCAGAATGGGAAATACTCGGTGAACTCACCCATTCCCTTCCCTTTTGGAGCTCTGTCCACATGAGCTCATGGGGCAGATGGGGAACTCCCCTTGTTCTTCGATTCAAGGGCTCAACATGGACGTAACACATCTTTATAAGCAAGGAGATCTGCTCTGGGCTGGGCAGAATGTTTCAGGAAAAGCCCATCCCAGTCTTTTTTCCAATTTCCAGCCCTTGTGTTTCCATCACTGAATTGTTCTTCTACCTGCCCGCTCCCCAGGTAGCTGGGCATTGTTATTCCAGGAGCTGTAGCTACTTCAACTGATGAGAGGCCCAGTGGTTTCCAAGAAAAATAACACACAAACCAGGTGGAGCCATCTTCAGATCTGCAGTTTGGGTCAGCAGCAAGAGCTGCAGGAGCATGGCTCCCTGCGTAGTTGCCCGAGGTTTCCGCAGCAGACGTTTGAGCACAGACCTGGAGCCACATGGGCAAAACTGCTGTCGGAGGTGCTGCTCTGATGCAGAGCAGGAGCCAGCACTGCTGGAGAGCTGAATGTACAAGCTCTCTTTGCCAGAAACACTCCTGAGAAAATATTTGCGCTAGCTGCCCTTGCTGCCTGGCTGCTGTGCCACGGGGAGGGCACGCAGAGGTCTGGCATGGCAGCCGGAGAGGTGGCAGCGGTGGCTCGCTGGGAAGGGCCTCCGACCAGGAGCAGAGGAGGAAAGGACCTTGGCTGTTGCGGCAGGAGGGGCAGGAGGGAACGACTTCAGGAAATTCAGTGTCCTGGATGAGTGGGCAGCTGGGCTGGATGACTGTAATGGTCTTTTCAGGCCTTAAAATTTATTACTGTAGCTTTTAGCTCCAAGCAGCCAAAGGCAGTTGCTCCTCAAGGAAGAGGGTTGATTCATCTCCAGTACGACCATTCACTCTGCTTCTTCTCTCCTGCCTGTCACATCTCCTTCAGCCGTAACTCACTTCTCGGCCTGTCAGATAGGAGCAGGGTCGCTGCCTCTCTGCGGGACTTCAGATGTGAGATAAATCCCTTCGCATCCCAATGCCACAGGAATGCTTTCCCAGATCTCTGACATCCCTGTTAAAAGATGACCGGTCAAAGAATTTGAGGCGTAGCTCCTCAGGCCCTTTGGTGTGCTTTCGGCGGAGCCGGGCAGGGCAGGGCAGGGCTGCTGGTGGAGGGGCTGGGGGAAACCCACCCGCGGGGGTCCTCATGCAACGCAGCACGCGGCTTTTCCCCTACAAACCTCAGGAATTAAGCTTGCACTTTTCCTTTTGCTCTTTTAATAATGTTCTAATATGCTGTTATTCTACAGAGGTCAGCCAAATTTTTGTAATTTAGACCTTGAAGGATTTGAGGATGATGGCAGCCTCAGGAAAAACTCTCCCAAACTCCTGTTTAGCTAACGCTAAGTGTAGTGTGAGGTTAGCATGCCTGTGCAATCAGCTCGAATCAGGCAGCATTAAACCATACAAATCGATGCAGAAATAAACTGCAGCAATTAGGCTGCTGGAGCAGCGAATATGAGAAGTGACATTGAACAAGGGGCTAGGACACCTTGCAGGTTAAAGATCAAAATAGCAAAAGCACATCTCTTGGCATATGATTCTGTCCTTACTACTTATGATACATGGTCTGTCTGGCCTCATCTATTAAGTTTATCAATGTGTACTCACCGACAGTATATACACTAGCTAGCAGTAGATAATATCTATAAAATGACTTAATAACTTGCATCTGTCATAAACCCCACTTCATGTTCAGTTCTTCAGTTATAGCTTAGCCTTATTATTTTTTAAATAAATACGTTAGACTTCCCCCGTGACTGCAATTCCAGGGATATATTATTTTAGTTCATCTTCTGCCTTAGCTTTTATGTCCTTCACTTAAATGTATGCTGCCATAATCCAAACTTGGTCTCCTAAAAGTTTCCTATGCAGCACAGGGGAACCTTCTCCTCCTTGATCTTTCGCAATCCAGCCCGCAGCTGCGAGCAGCCCTGCAGGGAAGCTGGATGTCACTGGCTGCGTTGTCAGTGCTGTCTCTTCGGGGGGCTCTCTAAGGTCACCGTCATATTCATAAGCGTAGGGGGAAAAGACTTTTCTTCTTTTTCTGGTCTCCACGTTTGAATTACATCTTTGTCCTTGAAAGAGGCCCTGCTGCAAGAAGCATCAAGATGCTCTGCTTTAAGATTCATTTTACATTCCTGTGAAGATCTTCATTTATTGGAAAAATGGAGGTTATTTTCTTCTTCAGCTCAGATTTCTTCATCACAATGTACTCTAGTCAGTGACTGAAAAATAGCTCTTGGGGTTGTATCATTTGTACTTCTGTGAGCCTGGTAGTTCTTTTATTATTAGGAAAATGCCTTGGTTTGGGAATGAGAAATAAGGTGTTTTTCTTAAGAGACTTTGAGGCAGGCACGCATTTTGAGGTAAAGTACCACCTGGGTGAATACCTACAGAAGGAAAAGAATTTTCATTAAAGATATTTAGCTGAAAATACATTTGGATTAGAAATGAGACAAGTTTTATCTTTTTTTCTTTCTTTTTCTTTCGAAAAGGGTAAATTAACCTTTCAAAAAAACCCCAAAGGGTTATGGTGACTTCTGCATGACTTGTACTTTTTCATGAAGATGCCTCCCTTTCCAAATGAGATCTTTGGATCAAGCGGAGGATGAAAGAATGATGCAGACTTGACCAAATGAGGTTACATGGCTTTTGCTGTGTAGGAAATCAGAGCAAGTGATTACTGTGGTGCCTTCTGGCCTTCAAATCTGTGTATTTTCAGTAATCTCTTTGTCAGTTTCATAAAAAAATTCCACTTTTTTCCTCACGTGCTGCCAAATAGAGTCCTCATGGTTAATGTGCCATCACCATGATTTCAGAATCCTTCTTTATTAGAAATGGTGGGTGCGTGACGATACCTGGGTTTAGATTTGGGACTTTTCATCACTTGAAGGACCAGCAGTTAACCCCAGAGCTCTTTACAACAAGGTGTGCATAGCTGCCTCTTCCTTTTCCCTGATCTCCATGGGGAACCCACCCAATACAAACCACCAACGTGACCCAGGTCCTGCTAAAACCAATAGAAAGGGTCCCCTCTGGCTTCTGTGGGGGTAGATGGATGTTTTTTGTGCCCACACTCCCACTCCTAGTTCAATACCTAGAACCACAGAGCTATAGCTTCTGCCTTAGATATCCATTTCAGCACCCATGCTTTAGAGGCTCTCACCTGCCCTCTTTCTTCTCCGTCCCATTTTGCTGGAGGACTCTGCTGTAATGGGTTGGATATAAAATCTTTTCTTCCTCTGGCACTTGTTACTGAATTAGGCAGACCAGAAATCCTCTTGATGCTTGCTGTTGCTCTTTGTCTCAATGTAGTTACAGTCTGGAGGAGGTATGGGTAGACCGGAGAACAGAGAAAGCCGTCGCCCCAAAGCCTGTCCTCAGCCTTTTTGCTGTGTTATACAAGAGATGACAATTATCCTTTCTGGCTTTGGAAAAGTAGCTAGATAAAATGCAGAGATTATGAAGGGAGGCAGTCATATTACAACAATTCTGGGCAATGAAATAATAGTTGTGGATGGAGTGAAAGGATGGTACAGTCTGATCCAAAGGCGCAATGGTGCCAGTGCGAGTCTTTCCAGCCACAGTCAAAAGAACTTTACGCAGCCCTTTGTTTGCTTACACGTCGTGATATAAAAGACGAAATCTTCCATAGACCAAAGTGGCCAGGACATTGTTAGTGTTACCTTACATAGGATTTCAGGGGAGATGGCTTCGGGTGTTGGCGGGCAGAGTTTGGACTGAGGGTCTCTATCAAAATCTGGTTCTTCTTTTGGTGAAATGATAGGCGATGGAGAACAGTTGCAGCTCAAATGGAGCAGGGCTCCTTATTGAGGGCTTCACATTTAATCTTTTCCCACTAGGACTTTAGAAAGTAATAGAGTGTTGAAAAAAAGGTGACAATCACATATTTCTGCACATTTTGTTTTTCTAATTGTAATGTTATAGTGCTGTCTGCTCAACCAATATAAGCCTGATGCTCTTGGCAAATACTCACAATGTGTGTGCTCCAAATTTATTCTTTGCAAAGCAGACTACATGCCACAGATGAAAATGCTTCAGCCTCATTTAAATAGGAAATAAAAGGGATTGCATTACTGTATTTCTCTGCAAGCTGAAAAAAAAAGGCATTGTCCTCTTTCAGAGTTCAGATTTCATTTTCTTCAAATTAAGTTGCGGTGGTTAGATTTACAAAACCTCTATAATTTTTTTTTTTTTTTCCACAGATCTGCAAATTTCCTATCTCTAAAGTGTTTGCAGAGAGTCAAAAAGAAAACAATAGAAATACAAATCTTCAAGCCAAAAGTTCCAAGCTGGCATGAAAAATGGCAAGAACAAGATTTTAACACTTCTTAATACCAGTGTAACCATGAGATTACTTTTAAAATTCCTTTTCTCTGAAATTCTGTATTTTATTTATCAGGGCAAAACAGAGCGTAAAGCAGAAAAGACATTTCTGAAGATTTTCTTAGACTGTTTAAAGCTATATCTGAAGATATATAGACTATAACAGAAACACATAGACCAAAGTATTACTGTGTTTTACATTTTGGCATTTTTGCAAACTTCCATAATTATGTCATTTTAGTACATTAAAACAAACAGCAAGGAAATAGAAAATACTTCTTCCACAGCTGTGTTTACTACCTTAAATATGTTTTTTTCTCAACCAGGCAACTAGTCTGAGATAAGAGGTTTCCCTGCTGTGTAACACAGCATAATCAGAAGCACACGCAGCATCCACCTGGAGTATTCCAACGTACAAGAGTAGTGGAAAATTAAAGCAATAGAATGGAAAAGTCAATAGTTTTTTCCAGAGGGACACATTTGACATAGTAATAGACTTACTTTTAAAATATATGAATGTACAGATGATTTTGGAGAGTTCCTTTGAGTGAAAATCCTATTTATACAGGAAAAAAGGTATATTCAGCCTTCCTTGGAGAAATCCAAATTTTAATTGAAAGGCTTTAAAACATATCCTCATTTTACATAATGTGAAACATGATTTTCCACTTTCTTTACTACTTGGGGGAGCATATTTTACACAAATGAAAGCCTAACGAGCTATTCCTTGTCAAATGGAAACATTTTGTCAAAATTGCAAATATCTGAAGAATGTTATTGAGTTGAAATCAGCAACACCTTCAGAGATTTCCTGAGGAGTTTTAATCTGCTTAAATATCTGTTTAGGAATGAAATTGAAATTTTTTCTTACCACCATTTCTCTGGCAGAAATAAGTTGCAAAATCATTGCAGAAAAATATCTTTCCCTTGAAATTAGCAATATTGCTTTCCAATTTTCAGCCATTGCTGATCTAAAGTAAGCACTTTTCAAAAAGTCCAGGCATTTTAGGTTGGAATTTATTTCACTGGCAAATCTGATGGATCTTTTAAAAACTTATTTTGAGTGATCACTCGATAATTTTTCTGAATGTTGTAGAAAACAGAAATTCTGAGATTTTTTTCAGGTTATGTAAAACATACATTTTTCTTGACCTGAAATTAAATAGTTTACTTCGGCTTTGAGTGTTTCTTTAAGGTCTTTGGTTCTGTGTAAAGGAAATGAAATAAATTGTGTATTCAGAGAATGAAAATGTGTTGTAAAACATCAGCGTGGACTTTTTGGACTTCCATTTTGTCTTTTTTTTTTTTTTTCAGTATGGACAGTTGAAGATAAAAACCTCTCAAATCAAGTCATGGAATATTTTTGAGTAACCAAATTTGCAGTTTTTGTTAAAAGACAACTTTGGCTGAAAAAACGTAGTCAGAACCTACTTTGTTGTTTAAATCAAGCACTGGCAAATGCAGCATAAGCCCCTACAGCAGATAGGCATGTAGAAAAATTCTTCTCATCAGCTGAAATGTTAGGCAAGCTCTTTTGTCTTGTTTGAGGGGTCTACCCGTGAACATCGGACACAATCTGGTCAGTCAGCTTCATTAACATGGTCTCTGCAGCTTGCCTTATTTCAACCAGCTAGAATCCAGGTCTCAAGACTAGGTCAGCACCTTCAGCCTCCGTTGCTGATGTGGAGAAAGGTGGATGTGTCGCAAAGAGGGACCACTGTCTCCTGGGAGAGACATCATGAGGCAACTGTGTGGCTACATACCTGATCTATTGCTTTCCCCAAGAATGCTGTCAAACTCAAGTATTTAGGATACAAGTGGGTGCTAATATGAATGCTGCAAGCTGTATTAATTTGACTTGTCAGGAGCACTTCCCAGACCATCTATAATACATTCTGAGTATTTAGCACTGTAACTGCATGTAATCCAGGAGATCCACCACAAACCAGTGGATAAAGGTGGTTTTGCTCTGTGTGCGCATATGCTGTGAGTTTAATGTTTGACTCTTCAAACTCGTAGGTAACCAGAGCATCCCCTGGCATGGCTGCCACTCCGAGCACTAGGGACGGGTATTCAAACACAGGGACAAGCGTAGCGTGGTCCCAGGAGAAGCTGCAGTCAGAGTGCTCCAAACAGAAGCGATACCACTCCTTTTTAATAATGAAGGTAATTAAGCCTCAGACACCATAGTATAGGTCATGGCAAATTCGTTACCATCAGCAAATCAAGTCAAAAGTGTTTTGGAGTCAGGCTGCTCCCATTGGTGCCAGAGGAGGTTTACTACAGGCTTCCCTAGAAGCCAAGTCAGGTCAGCGCCAAGCCTTTGCAAATTCTCAGCTTACCATGATGTGCTCTAGCTCAGCCATTGGATGGGGCAGGGATAGGAGCTGAAGTTTTGTGTCTGTGCACTGCAGCAGATGAGGCTGGCTGCTTGCTCTTGCAGCATGCTATTTCACCCTTTGCTACAGCACTCGGCTTTGAAGAGGACTTTTAGAAGTATTTAGAAATAGTTTTGGTTGTGAGATAGATAGCTTACTAAAGCCTACGTTGCAGACTTAATAAGGTAAATGCAAAGTATTACGGAAGCTTGGGAGGTCTCTGTTTTACTCAGCTAGCCAGTTCACCCCCCTGGTGGGTTGGCCCCCCGCAGCAGCTAAGCCCCCACGCTACCGCTCACTCGCTCCCCCCACCCAGTGGGACAGTGGGAGAAATAGGAAAAGCAAAAGCAAGAATACTCCTGGGTCGAGATAAAGGCAGTTTAATAGGTGAAGGAAAGAGGAAAAATCAGCAAGCAAAGCAAAAGCAACCACTCACCACCTCCCACAGGCAGACTGATGCCCAGCCGGTGGCTGCACATAGGCCACCTTGGAAGCCAGCCCCTCACTCCTCCTTCTTCTCCTTCTGCCTCAAGTTTTGTTGCTGAGCAGGGTGTTACATGGTAGGGAGGTGAACAGCTGCAAAATACAGATCCTTCCTGAAAGGGTGTGGGAATTTCTGGGCATTTGTAACCATTGCAAAGTAGAAAAAATAGATACAGGGATAGATTTGTCCTACCTGTGATCCCTAGAGAATCCTTTCTTTAAGGATGGTATTACAGACATGGAGATGTGGGTTTCCTTAGGGAGGATAACTAGATGAGAAGTGTTTGTTTTTCTTTCTCTCAAAAGAGAAATGACTGTTTATTTAAGCAAACGATGCAATGAACCTTCCTATTCCGTTTCAGAAGAAACCTGGAGTTGTGACTACTTAAAAACCACTTTCTGCAACACAAAGGACCGTTCCACTCACAGAGATATTTATAGAGGAAATTAGCACAACTTCTTGATAAATCTGTTGGATTAAAAAGTGATGTCGCTGGCAAACGCAGTTTCCCTTTTAAGCTGTTTGAGCATTTCTGTCATAACAAACATTGTCCCCAAATTGTGGCACCCTTTCCTCTCACAAATTTTTGAGTGGTGCTGGAACACACTCTCATATGACTGCCTTTCATTTCTGACACCGTTATGTCATTTTATGGATTTGCGCTGACAGCATTTCATTTCGACATCATTATAGCATCTCAACTGACTTTCCACACTGAGCACTCCAAGAGAGTTTTGTGATGGTACTATACTAAGAACAATTAGAATAAATAGGTTATTAACAAGATTGCAAAATAACCCCGCTGAAGAGTAATTATTATGCATGAACACGAGCAGGTTTTCTTGCTTAAATTTTTCAGCTGTTGCAAAGTTCGATATTTTCTTTCTTTTAAAAATGGCCAAGAGATTCAACGTATAGGTAAAGCTACCCTAAGGCTGGAGGATGCAGAGCCTGGCGGGTGCACAGCCTGCCGTTATGGCTAGCAAAGGTGGGGACAGCACTCACCAGGAGTCAGGAGTCAGTCCATCATCTTCGGCCCTTTGGATGTCAAGTGCCTGAGCTGGGCAGCGAGGTGCCCAGGTGCCTCAACTCCCATCACAGGCAGCAGAAGGAACCAAAGGAAGTTTGACTCATCAGTGTTAGATCCGTCTCTTAAGATGTGATTAGATTTTCTGAGACATGGTGGTCCCAACTGCAGGGGGAGCCTGGAGAAGTGAATTAGTCTTGCTGTCTGACTTTTAAACAGTTAAAGTTAGGAGAGTCTAGTTCTGCCCAAAGGGGTCAAAAAAGGCAACTGGAGAAAAATACTGTGGTAGAAAAACTGAAAATAACCCCAAACCCCCAACACATGTCTTTTTGTGCTACTCAGTGCTATGTCTTATAGATTCATCGCTGCACAGGCTGGCGTATGCAGAGGAATTCCAGGTGACAAGACTAAGCTAGGTGCCTCTCTGAGGCCACTGTGATGAGGGGCACTTGATCCTACCAGAGATGTTCTTGCAGTGACATCCATGCAAGCCAGCAGTGCAGCCACTCCAGGATGTCCTTGGTCACCATGGAGGGTGGCTCTGGTTCCCCAAACTCTGCCGCAAAACCTCCACCTGCACCTGACTCTTCCCATGTTGGATGTGCACTAAGCAAGGGAATATATACATGCTTATGAACAATTAAATTAAAAATTAAAGAATATTAAGGTGGTGGCAGCTTCAAATACAGCAAACCTTGGATTTATCAAAACATATGATATTCAGAAAGTCTTCATTCATGTCCCTTCTGGAAGTGTGTTCTAACACAGGCTCTAATTACATCATCAACCACATTTTTTTTTTTAATTGGAACATTTGTGTTGGCAAGGATATCCAAGGCATGCTTAGGAAGTGACATAGGTCAGTATTTCTACCATCATTTTAAAATTAGTGTTCCACTCCCTTGGCTACTGCATTTGGTACAACAAGTAAAGTCAGTCATTTCTTCATGATCTGTTGCAGGAGTGGGAATTTTCTAGTCTCTGTAGTATGTAAGTGCCTTACCAACCTTGATAACATTTTTCCTCAGGTGAAACGAGATAATGAATAGCATTACCTCCCCTGTTTGAGATGGAAAAATGAGACAGAGGAGACTTGCTGGAATCCAGATTAAAGTCAGCTCTTTGGGCTCTCACATCCATCCCACTAGTGTACACGCCACTGTCTCCACCTGTGTGTGGATGTCCTCAGGAAGGTAGAAAAACAGGGCTCTATTTTCTTCTCCTTTACACTTTGTGTATGTTTGACAGCGTCACACTGTAATGACATAGTAGGTTGCCTGGAAATAGTGTGCACCTGAAAGTAAAAAAGTTCCTGATATGCTTTTAGTTAGCTATATCCTCAGTTAAATGTGCCAGAAAGCCCTGGCTGCGTGGGACATGGAGCAGGAGTGAGAAGAATCAGATGGGGAAGCAGTGAGCTGGGAATACAGCTTTTCAAGAGAGTGCTGCATGTTTCTTATTTTATATTTATGACTCAGCAGATGTGGATCAAAAAAGTTACCTAGGGGCAATTCTAAATTATCTTATTCCAATGAGAAATCCCAGGTAAATGTGAAAGTCTGGAGGCGTAGCACTGGGAGCTCAGCAGCCTGACCCCAGCCTCAGTTGAGGAGTGCAGAGTTTCCTCCATGTGCTTTGGAGGGCGAGCAGCAGTAGGATGTATGACAAGAGTGTGGAGTGGTGTGTGGGAAATGGGTATGTCATCTGTAGCTGGACCCATGAATAGTGTTAGACTTATGTTTTGTCACACAATTATTGTTTTTATAAGGAATGACATTGGAATATTATTAAAGACAAGTTCTGCACTGTGGATGGCTCCTGTATTTGCAAATGAGTTCATCCATAAAACAGCAGGTGATGCTGCTGTAGTCCTTAAACATGTTCCATGCATCTTACAGACCAGAGGAAACTGCCATAGTACCTATGGGTCACCACTGGACATCCTTCTGCTCATCTAAGTGGAAGGGTTTGGTGGTCTAGTCAGTCAAAGGGGTCCTTAGTTACAGAGTCTCTGTACCTACAGCATACAGCTCATATCCAACTTGGAAACAGCCACAGTTCCCATCCATAGTTGTGGATACCCAATCATTGGAAGTGTTCAAGGGCAGGCTGGATGGGGTTTTGAGCAACATGATCTGGTGAAAGATGTCCCTGTGGATGGCAGGGGGTTGGACATGATGATCTTTAAAGGTCCCCTCCAACACAAAGCAGTCTGTGATTCCTCCCTGTGCAAAAGTCTCCCAGGCCAGAAAGAAGTTTCAATATTTCTGTGAGCAAGCAAGAGAAGAAGCCACTCTCTTCATAGCTCCCATAGGCGTTGCAAGGGAAGAACGTCATTTATCACAGCATCAGCATCATCTCAGGTTATTCCTGAGCTAGTAAAGCTTGAGCAGACACTCATGAGATGGAGGTCATCCTTTCAAATCCAAGCTCGTGCCTTTCAGCTGCCTCACCCCAAGACAGATGTGCTGCACCCAGCCTCCAGAAAACCTGATTCATGGCTTCATCCACAGCCCATTGCCAGCAAGCAAAAGATTTCCATTGACTTCACTCAGTTTTGTGGCCGGCCCCTGGGACTCAAAACACATTGCAAAAGGCCAGTGCTCTGCTGAATCTGTCAAGGGTCTCCTGTGTTGTTAGAGCCAGCAATACCTCGCTGGTTGCTGCCAGCGGGGATTTGGCCCTACGTGCCATTTCCAGTGCGGATGTCGCAAGCTGACTTCACCCTTAGTTCTTCTTGTGCTGCTTCTTCAGCTTGGCAAATGAGCTGTAATTGAGAATGTAGCCTTTTAGATATCAAAGCCCGTACACATTCAGTAAGTTTATGAAACAATAGTTAAAAATAAAACCTAAGTCTCTTGAGTTTTTGCTGATAAAAAAAGGTCAGACTTTCTCGAAAACTCTGCTTCTGGGATTTTTGCCAAGTATTTGCTTCTCTGTTGCTACCATATTTTGACCTCAAATGGAACTTTATAATTACATCACAAATATTATTATATCATGCAAATTAGGAAGCTGTTAACATAGTCCACAATAAAATAGCTGAAAAATAACAGGTTACAGCCACTTTTCTTTACACTCTGAAGGTCTAAAAAGTTCTGAAGCATAAATCCTCAATCCTGTCCCTTTGAGTATTGAAGAGCAAGATTACCTCACAGCAAAGCAAGTTGGTTACTTAAAGAAGCTGGCTAGTCCATGAGACATTATTTCTGTCCTCTTCTGTTGGCATCTTTTGTAATAATTTATTATCAATGATTTGTGTCCTGTTGAGTAAGCTGTGTTTGTATAACACCATTGGAACTAAATTAGCTGAGACCAAGGGTATTCTGGCTAGTTAGTCACAGCTATCAAATTTTTGGAACTTAATTTTCACTCTTTTCTTGCTAAGTATCTTTAACAAATATTTTGCTGCAGGGTAGAAAAAATTCTAAATAGTCAACAGCATTGTTTGCAGGACTGGACATGCATTTGCAGCCAGATGAATATGTTTGATGTGCTCTTGCGGTGGAAACACAATGACATCTACTGGCCAAGGCAGATGGCTGTAAGAGTGTTTGTAGGAGGATTATATGCAGAAAACATGCAGATTCCACGCAGTGAGGAAAGGAGATGTCATCCTTCTGAGAGGCAGGATGATAAATCAGAAGAACATCCGCAGATATCTCAAGTAATACAATAGAAATTGCAAATCAGAAAATATAAAGTATTTTACTTATGTACCACTTGTTTACTGTTGGTTGAAAACCAACCAACCAAGCAAAACATTGGCCAAATCCTCTGGTGGTGCAAAGTTTCTCAGTTGTCTTCAGTAGTGGCTGTCAGAGATAAAAAGGAGTTACAGCAACTCACACTCGGTGTAACCAGCTGAAATCCACAAACGAGATACAAAATGCACGAACACACCTCTTCTGCTCTTGAAAAAAAGATACATGTAAGCAGAGGTTTCTGTTATCCTAAAATGACACAGTCCTGATTTCTGCACCGCACTGCTACGAGTGCCTTTTCCTCTTAACATGATGCAATCTCTGTAAGTCTTGTGCAGAAAATTATACCTAATGATCCCCAAATACACAGTGCTCCAGCAGTAAGGTATTTCTCTTGCAAATAGTGTTATTAAAAATAAATAAAGGATGCAATAAAAACATGTCTGTTTCTGAAAATGTGAATGCTAATGATAGCAAAGAATAAATTTCCTACCAGCTCACACTTCTTATGTTCAAAGTGTATCATTCTGAAATCCCTTGTCTTCCATCAGCTCTGCTTCTGTAATTTTTAGTTCTGTTGCCTCAACAAGATGATGCAGTTCAGCAGAACCAGCACCTCTGAAAATCATCATACTTGCTTTCTAAAATGGGTAGGATGTGCCAATTTACTCAGTGAGCGGCACTGGGTTGGAAATGCTACACAGCTACGATATCAGCATAGCATCCAGAGGAGGAATATACTGTGTGGAAAGGAAGGCTTTGACTCCAGTTCATGAAAGCAAATGAATCCAGAGCTGAGGGATACAGCATGGACTAGATCCAGTCTAGGCTTGTACAGGCTTCTAGGTGGTGAGAAGAAAATCTAGGCTATCCAAAAAATGGCAAATATTCTGCACAGAAGCAAGCACAGCAAATATGAGCAATGAGTTGATATAAAGCTCTGCATTAAAGGTGGTCACCCTAATCCATGGAGACCTGAGTACCATTATGCATTGGTTTTAGCGAGAGCTGAGCATCTGCCTGAACTGGAGCAGCATCCTGTATAACATAAGCAAGTGGTCCACAGCTCTGTACAATTTTACCTGTTACTCTCTCACTTAGATTTCAACCCTTACAGAGGAGAAGAAGGAATGTGAGCAAAGGGGTAGGGCTTTGACCCCAATGTCACAGCCCCACTGCTCAACAGTGGGTTTTTCACAGTGCTGTTTGCAAGGAAGAAAAGGGGAGAGGAGGAGAGGGAGGAGACAGAAGGAGAAGAGGCAAAACACAGAAAAGTAAAAAATGGTAAGGCATTATCTCTTCACTCTGTGGTTATAAAGATCTAAAACTGGTCTTCCTCATAGCAATAAAACAGAAATCTGTGATAAAAATGATCTGACAGACAAAATATTACAGAAGGTTCTTACCAGACCATACACAGCAGATGTATCCTTCTGTACATCGGATTTAGACATCCCCTGCAGGGGATGCAGGCGTGCTAGTGATGGGACAACTGCAGACTGGATTTCCCTCCTCAAATAATTTCAGAGTGTCAGAATTGGCATTTGATTCCTGACTGGCAGCATTCAGGATGGGAGACAAAACAGGAACGTGTGTATCTGCAAAACTGCTTGTTTGGATATGACATCCTGGGTTTTGGTTCTGAATGGCTAAATTGTATCGCCAAAAAAAAATCAAGAGCAAGAAAATGTCTTCCATATTTTCTGATATATGTAACTTCTTTAAATAGAGCTATTATGGGATGTGAACTTTCATGTTAATCACAGTGAGACCTAATAATGAATAAAAAATAAATAAGATGCAGATTTCTGGGTTGCTGTCCTATGTTACCACACCATCCATGACTTCTGCAAGTGGCCATGTATGTTAGTGGTTTTCTTACTGCAGTAACCAACCGAGATGCAGCCTGAAAGCTAAACGTGACACTTGTGTCCCTGTTTAGTGCTAATAGAAACCTTCTGCCTTTTACACTAGCAGGTGTGTGCACATGTGTATGTGTCCATGAGTGCATTCTACAATAATTCTGGGTAATAGTCAAACACTTTGTGGAGTCCCCCTAGTCATTCTCTTCCCTCATTTGACTTTTACTTACATTTCCCATGAACTTGGTTACATAGGAACAGTTAAGAAAAAATATTTGTTCAGATAATAAAGGGTGGGTTTTTTCATCCAAACCCCAAAAATCTGCTGAATCTCTTGACCAGCAAGAAGGCAGTCAGTGGTAACCTTTGCTCCCCCTCTGAAAAGCATTGCATTGCCTGAGTTATTTGTTTAAAGGGACACTGTGACGTCAAACTGGGACCTAAAGATAGTAATTGTAAACACAGATTTTTTTAACAAACCAAAGACTCATGCAGATATTTCTATGTTTATCATTTCCAGTGGATACAGGGGATTTTGCTGTATCTGTATTACAAATAAACATCTTCCACTCAGCCAGTGCATCCCAGACAATGCAGCCTTATGCTTGTACATGGGAGTCAGGGAGAGAAAATGCTGAGAAATTCATTACTTGAACCTGAAGTGAATTAACCCATTTTGTTTGTCTGAGTTGGGAGAAGGAAGGACTATAAAGAGGCAGTTAAATACTTGAAAAATATTAATAAAGTCTCAGAAAATAAAGGTGGGAGGGTTAAGCATCCTGGTTAAAAACACAGATGGAAGAACATTTGTTCTCAGGTGTGCCAGATCACTGCTATTGCCAGTTAAACAGAGTGGGGAGGGGCCTTTTACATAATTTTCTGTTTTCTTGTTTTCAATACAGAGGTCTGCTTGCATATGTGGATGCATAAAGATGTATCTTCTTCACATACGTATGTAGAGATGAACCAGACAGCTTTGCACACACAGAGCTGCAGTCTCCATCTGGACACACTTCAGGAGCAAGCTGGCATTATTCACCTTCGGGTGCTCACTTTGAGACATCCTGGAAGAACCCGCTTTTTGGGAGCACAGAGCCTGTGCCATGCTTAGGACACTTAATTCAGACACTAGAAGTGACGAACACTTTGTTTCCAGCCTTAGAGCATCATATGTCAAGCCTAAAGACAGAACTCTGAGACATGCAAAACTGGACATAGGAACTGCCTGGGTGAGGGGTGAAGCCAGGAGAGGGAGGTGAGGATGCTGAGGCTGCTCTGCTCTTGCCTTGACCTCTTGTTGGCCCTGGGTAAATCTCTTCATTTTCTTTAGCAAGCAGGCAAAAAGGAGACACCCGCTGAGGAAGGGATGATTACTAGGTAGTGAATGAGCAAACTGTGGAATAGGTAAACAGCATAGCCATGCTAATTATTATTAGCAGTTTTTAGTCTTCATCTCCTTTTAAACATGCTTTTTTTTGCCCTGTGGCAACACTCAGCTGCCTTCCTCTGGTCCTCCAGTGTAGCATAGTGCTGAGATTTGACTTACCATCATCTGGAGGTGAGATGGATGGAATACAAAACTTCTCTTTTGTTAAATGACCAAACACAGACTTTGACCCCTTCCCATCCTTCTCTGCCCTGAAAAGACCAAGCAGAGAATGGAATAGGACGCATATCAAATATCCTTAAACTTGTGAGCATCTCCAATTAGGTGGTGTTCATATGACTTTTGAATGTTTCAGCATATCTTTAGTTCTCTTTGATTCTTCTGAGGTTATATGGGTGGTTACTGGCAGAATTACACAAATACAATCTTCACAGCTCAGCAATCCTTGGATCCAGATTTGGAGTTCAATGTGGGTGGCATAGGAGTAAATGCCAATAAGAAGGCTAGGACAGGGTTGTTACTTACAGAAACTAAATGATTCAGTATAGAGCCTTTGCAAGTTGCAATTAAAGAGACAGAAGAATATTTTGCAACTACTGAAGGGGGAAACCTCATTCTTTGTAATGCTGTTTTATTTTCCCTCTTTAATTAATGTTTTAATCTCGCCTTAAGACATATTTCTGTTACTCAATGTCAATCAGAGACAATATCTTTCAAGTCTTTTGTTACTAGGGGTATTTGCAAATCTGCTGTGGGAACATCTTTCAGTTCACTTTAGGGTTAAGACTTCAGATCTCAATAACTGCATGTTCCCTTTGTGGAGAGAGCCTCTACAGTGTATATAGAAAGATTTTGCTAAAATTCCCATAGACTTTTGGGTTTTGTACTGGTAACTTACCACACCATGGCGAGGTATTTTCCAAATTTTTTTTTAATAAAAACCATCACATTGACACAGTGGATTAATATAAAGTTGTGCAAACCTCAAAGACAATATAAGCTATTGGCTAAAGCACTGAATTGAGACCCAGGAAAGGCTGAAGTTATTGTACCGTCTCTGCCCCTTTCTGACTGAATGCTGTTTGCAGGATGTCTCAGTTTCTCAAGTTTCCGATCTGTTGAACCGGGATGCAGCACTCACAGGCAATCTTGATGTAGCTGAAGGCACATTTTGAAATGCAAGCCTGCAAAGCAAAGCAATTGGTGAATGTCAAGAACACGGTCAGGGTACAGTTTCTGTTGTGGGAAGCACTGGGGTGAGTTACCAGGAAGAAAAAAAAAGTCACCATATTAAAAACCTTAAAAAATCTGATTACAAAGTAAAACAGGGAAATATGGTTTTGGTACATTACTTCAGACTGCTACAATAACAAAAGAGTTTTGTGTGCATTCATGCGTGTGTGTGTGCGTGTGTGTGTATGGGCATATATATGTGCGCGTGGAGGGGCATGTGGGTGTATGTGTATGTATATACATTTATATAAAAATAAGTCTATGCATATACACGCACACACTACTGGTGTAGTATATCTGTGGCATATCTATTCTTCTGCTTGTACAACAGCACATGTATCATACAGGCAATAGCTGAGCATTTACTGACAGCAAGAAAAATTATTTGTGTTCTAGAATCAGAAAAGCAATTTTTCATTTAGTTTTACTCTTTTTCTAATTAATCGGTAGTGTTAAGTATTTCTAAAGTGGCTGTCTATCCAATTTCAGTAATGTCCGTTTGGTCAATTGAAGAACTGAGCTCAGGATCAGACCATAATATATACATATTCCATGGGATTCATACCTTCAGATTGAGCTGTTCATGAAGAAACAAGAATCAAAAATTTCGATAAGCAGTTCCACAGGGAGGGAGGAATGACCCCAAATTTGCACGGTGAACTGTCCTGCAATCATTGTCACCACTGAGTTGTCAAGACAGTCATCATATCCCAGTGGATTTCAGAGCATATTAAATGCAGTCCTCTTGGGAAGGTTGGAAAGAAGGGGTATTATCTGAAGACCTGCTAGACCAACTGACTTCAGATCTGCATGGATAATGTTGCCCCTGGCTCTGATGAGATACAACAATTTTCAAAACATGTTGGAGATGCCTGTGGATTTTAGAGCACTTTGAAATCCAGGTCTTAAATGAGAAGTTTTGCTCCCAGGGCATAACTTTGAAAACAGAGTGCAGGAAGAGAGTAAATGAGTCACAGCAAAACCCTCTGGAAGCTGTGAAGAGCACAATTTTGATATGAAACTAAACAACAGATGGGATACAATTCTTGTCCTTTTGGAGAATTTCTGAACATTGATCCCCTCCAGTACAGCTCATGGTATGCTTGTGCTCCTCCATGCATAAAAAATAAAAAATGATCCCTCAAACACAGTAAGACTTGCCAGATATTAATGCTAGGGTATTTTTTAAAGGTGGTCTTAATTTTGGGTATCCATTTCAGGTATCCATTTCTTACACAACCTGACATTTGAAATACAGACTATACCCTAGACCTGGATGGGATTTTCCAATTTCTCAACATGATGCAGCAAATGTTTGCATTTTAGAGCTCACAGAAAAATCAGCTGTCCTACAGAATACTGGTTTCACCATAAGCTCCAGCAGTACGTCATTGCACCATTAAACACTTTGCTTTCAAAACTCATTGTCAAGGATTTTAAAATATACATGATTTTTTCTGCCCTATTAATTAATATAAAAATGTTACAATTTATTTATGGTGGGAAAAACAAACCAAATAGGAGAATAAACAATGCTATGGCACTTTGTAGTTACTATCTCACATCAGCGGAAAGTCTCCAATTTTTTTATTTTGAAGAGATTGTGACCATCCTACTATCTAACACATTGGACTGAAACAGTTGATAATTTTTTTCCTACAGTTTGCTTTTGCAATTGAAGGGCTTTGTACTTTCTATGGCACCTGGAGCTGCTACTGCTCCATAGCATACAAGAACAAATTATCATTCAACATCTCAGTGTAAAATCAAATCTCAAAGAAGGGAAAAACCTAATGCCACTTTCACAAATCACGAGGAGTTTGTGATCACTAACTTACTTCTTTTTCAGTCTAAAAATTATTCCTGTGGCACCTTGTAAATAACTTTTGTTTTGGTTTAGGAGAAGTGCAAAGCCATAATTCACAAAGCAAACAGCAATAAACTCATTATTAAAACCCGTATTTCACAGATGTGATCATTTCAATACTAAGAAATGTAGCATGTCTTTTGATCACTACCAATCCTGCCTTCAGGTAGTTTGGAAAGGGGGTGGAGGGAGGAATTGATGAACAGTGATAGCACTGTTGGATGAAACGGGTTTAAGGAACCTCGAGTGTTTATGTTAAAGCTACCTTTTTTTTCATGTGGTATCCTATAGTTCCATCCTGAATCTCAACCATTAATACAGGATGAAGAAATGTGAAGAAACCACAAAGGAAAATCCTGACTACCAAGAAATGTAATCCCCAATATTAGCAGATCCAGTGAATAATAAACCCAGGATGAGTAACCATCCAGATACTCCCCAGCCTGCAGTGTGGTGCTGAATTTCAGGGTAGGGAACACAACAAACAGACACGAACAGTTACAGAGCTACACAGTTTCATGTCGGATTTGTTTTCCTGATTGATTACAACATCAGAAACTGGATAGAGACAAGAGATGCCTATCCAGCGCTTCACATCAAAGGTGATGCCAAGTGTTCTAATGCAAGGCCAGTTCAGTATTCCAGTACTTGGCCAGTATGTTAAATTCTCCTGGACAGACTGGATGCATTCAGAGGGCTATCAAAGGGCTAGGAAGAGCCTGAGATGGGAAATGTGCTTTGTTGATAGCATATTGCTTATGCCAAAAGGATGAATGACGTTGGATTACACATGCTTCATTTTAAACAGCAGACAATGATCCAGATTCCTGAAATGCTAACAGTTTTACAGCAAAGCCTTGAACCTGAAAGCCCATAGCCTCTGAGGAAGGTAAAAGGAGAAATCCAAACATCCTCAAAGGATGACAAAGTTCATGTTTGGCTTCAAATGCTGCGGCTCAGCTCTGATTTCTGCTCTGAAGCGTGCTACACAGTCTGGGCGTTCGCAGTTGCATCCCCCTGGATCAGGGCAGTCAGCCACTTCGTTTCTCTCCCAGCGGCGGGGTATGGGCTCTCACACCGGTAACGGCCCACAGGGCTCAGGCCTCACCTGTGGCACGAGGTCTGTCATCTATATATCTTAAAAAAAATGAGAAGGGATTTCCAATTGATCTGTGATAGGTTTACTCTATGGAGGGAGGGAGAAAAAGAAAACATCGTCTTCTTCCCAGTTCCCTTTGCCACAGTACTGCTGCCAAAACTGAAGCAGCCACACAGAGAGCTGAGGAAACTTTAAAAACTTAATTGGAGAAGAAAGCAAACAAAATAATACTATACTGTGTTTACTAAGAGCTGCAGTGCTGCCAGAGAAACCACATAGCTTGCATTTGTAAGCTATGCTCTTCATATAAAACATATTTAATTAAAACAGGAGACAGGACAACAAGCTTTCTTCTAACTTCTTTTAAACACATGTTTATGTTGTGTTTTAAATTCCCCTTGGGTTAATGCGAAGCTGGGCTAAAAGCTTAGAAGTGATGTAGCCTAGCTAGTTTTATTCCCTGAGTTTTGACTCTGGGGCCCGATGGCGTGTCACCTGGAGCTCCCAGGATCCATGGATGCTGATGTTTAGAAACGATCACTTGTGCTCCCCTCTAGACGCTCCGAGGCTGAGCTATGGTTTTGCATTCACACACATATGGCCTCTTCTGCAGCTTTTCAAAATAGTAATTTATATAGTTTGGCCATCTTCTCCCTTGTTCTGTTTCTCCCCTTTGTTACAACCATCAACATAACAATTTCTGTGCTCTTTTTGAGTTCTTCTGAAAGGAATTTAAAGGGATTTGTGGAAGCATCTTTGCATGGCTTTAAGTTTTACAGTGACTTACTAAGTAGACCAGGAAAACACAGCTTTACTCATGAATGGTGCACACTTTATATTACATTTGAAATAACAAAATATGCTCTTTCAAACCGTACTTATGTGAATTAACAGGAGAATATTGCATCTTTTATAGGATTTTGATGCGGTTGAATAGAATAGCACATGTGGCAGAGTGACCAAGTGGATTAGTAGTGTATTTACCAAAAAGATTGTTCATAAAAGAAGACACACAGTGATTCTAAATATTGACATTTTCAATTTCTGTTTGAATTTTCAAAAGTAGAAAAATTGTTTTGTAATATAGGCAATCTTTTGGGTGTTTTCTTTGAATGTTGAAAACAATAATAGCTTAAGGACAAAAAAGATTTCCAGCTCACAGTCTAATTTGGCACCACTGCCTATAAATGAAGGTGTACAATTTTTCCCCTAAAAATATCTTGCCTGTCATTACATTGAGTTTTGATGCTCTTTAATCATTCTACCCAAAATTTTAATTTTGGATGAGTTCACTGGGTTGAACTCTTTTAGAAAATTTCAGCTGAATAGTAGATGTTTCTGAAAATGAGATTAGAGAAAACCCCTACAGGTTCTTTGCAATCCTTCTCTCTTTTTTTCACAACCATTTACCCGAGAAGTGCCGGTGCCTCTGTGCTTCCAAATCTGGCACTAGACCGGGGAGAGGAGAGCTGCAGAGAGGAAGGTGGGGAGATGGCGGGCAGGAGGGTCCACGTACAGGCCTGGCACTCCTCCGGCGTGAAGCTGCCTACATTTGACTCACTGCAAAGCTCTGCTCACACATGTTCAAGCAGAAACTTGATAGAGTTTGGCAGCTAAAATCTCTGAAGATTTCCAACACACTTGGCACCTTTCAAGTCTGCAGGAGGCAAGCAGAGTTTGCTAGGAATTGCTTCTTTTGAGCGTCATAAAAATGTATTTTGGATGATACAGATCATATGCTTCAGATGAAAGAAATCCTGCAATGAATGAGCAGTTCAATCATAAGTTGAACCAAAGCAGAACTTCGTTTTAATGTCTAAAAGCTATCAACATGCCAAGCATGCAATTGACTGAAGTCCAGAAACAGCTGGCTGTCTCTCCCTTCCAAAATTGTCAGGTACTTTATTTATTTCATAAGAAATACTTCCTATTATTTGGTTTCATCCTACTATGAGATGTATACATGAGCACCTGAAGCCATCCTGATGAATTACACCAAACAGCATTTATTATGGCGTCTTTTTTCCTCACTGAAATGAAGCTTTTGAATGAAAACCATCTGTCCTGCTCCCACTACCGTGCCCTGCTGACCAGCCTGGGGCACACCAAGCACAGGCTGTGTGAGCAATGCCCGTTTCACCCAGGCCAGATGCGGACAGGCAGTTGTCTCTGCAGCCAACAGCAAACATGGCTAGTACCTTCATCAGCCTGTATTTTGCCAAGCCCCGGGGAAAGAGCTGGTCCATTTTTTAACATCATCCATGTATAACAGTTTGCATGTCTAGCAAACTAGTGATAGGACAAGAGGAAACGGCCTCAAGTTATGCCAGGGGAGGTTCACGCTGGACACTAGAAAGAACTTCTTCACTGTAAGAGTCGTTAGGCATTGGAACAGGCTCCCCGGGGAGGTGGTGGAGTCACCATCCCTGGAGGTGTTCAAAAAATGTTTAGATGTGGTGCTTTGAGACATGGTTTCGTGGGTTTAGTGGGCATGGTGGTGCTGGGTAGAAGGTTGGACTTGATGATCTTTGAGGTCTCTCCCAACCATAACGATTCTATGATTCTCTGATTCTATGTCCAACTTTTTGGTGGGTTTTGAAGCAGACTGTTCCATGCTAGGACTGATTTTGCTCCTGTTGAATCAAGTACAAAGCGTTACTCCACTTTGACAGAGGCAGAAACATCCTGTGAATCTCGAACTACCCGTAGCTTTTTCTAAGTCCTTTATGAAACTATTCATTTTGCAGTTGTTTCCCACAAAGAAGGGATAATTCTGCATTTTTCTAGTTTACAAGGCACACTGGAAGATGCCACAGAATATTTAGCAGGTGATTTGTGCCGTTGTAACAGATCTTTGGCTTGGCTTCTGAATCAGAAAAGTCTGCCTTAGTCTGGAATAGTATGCAACAAGGAACTGTCTTGAATCTATTTGAATATTTAGAGACTTTATTTAAAACTTCATAGTTCTGATGTAAGAGATGTAATTTTGTTGTGATCTGCACAATGCAAAAACAGGGAACATGGGACAGGACTAGGGTTTTTTTTATAGCAGGAAATTAGACTGTACTTTAACATTTACCCACCAGTTTAGAGAAGAAGATTGCAGATTATCCTGTTTTTTTAACAGATGACAATACAATTTAGCTGCATCAGGACGACCAGCAGTTCTGGAAAGGAATATCATGTAATTGCATTCTATATTTAATCATTTATTCTGATTCACAAAAAGAACTTCTCTCAGGATGCTCTTGATAATTTTAAAAATTACAGCAATTATAACAGCTTAATAAATACTTCAGCTTCTTCTTTAGTCAACACATTACCAATGAAAGAAAAAAACAAACATGGAAATGTTCCTCCAGTCTTTCTACATTTGGAGCCAGGACTGTAGCAAACCACACGGCCAGGGCAGATTCACAGGGTCAAAATCTGTCTTCTACTTTTTATTGATTTGCTGCTAGCTCAGAAGGAAGGCTAAGCAACTAGAGCACTTCGCACCTATGCTTTACCACAGATTTCTTGCGTATCCTTGGGAAAAGGCTGAGATGCTACTCACACAGTCCTAGCCGTGTAAATAAAGATTTAGTATACTGGCTAAACCACTCTGCCTGCCTTTGTGCTGCCCTATGGCAGAGCTGATACTGCCTCCCCAGATCCAAAGGCACTACGGCGTATGGCACAGAGATACTCTGGTATCTTTGTAGGATCCACTCTGATTTTAGCATAACTAACACTGACACAGTGCTCAAAAGCCCAGCTGGATACAGAAGAATCCTTTATGGGGTATCTAAATCACCTATACACCAGTACATCCTTCTATTGACAGCTGAAAAGAGGTAGGGATTAATTGCCTCCACTTGCCAAAAAGGGGTGGGATGAATCCCTCTACTGAGGTGCCCCTTTCTTCAGTGCAAGCTCAGAAATGCTCCTAGGCTGTGGAGCACTGGGCGCAGCAGCACAGATGCTCCAGTGCCCTGCACAGAAGCAGTGCTGCCTGGAAGCATGGGCAGGTGTCTGGAAGAGGCAAGCAGAAGGGTTGCATTCATGCACGTTAGCTAAAATTGTGTCTGGACTCAAGCTGTGGCATAGATATTTTCAGTACTGATGACTGAGAGGTCATTATACGGAAATAATACCCCATATATCTTGTTATATCTTAATGGGTTCTGATGGTGAGTCCTTTTGTGCCCATACACAAGGGATATGGCATTCAACTGCCTCTGCAGCCTCTCCACATTCCCTGATAGTGCAGAGCCCTTCGAGGACTTTGCGATATAAAAATTGTTAATGGGCAAGGACCAACAACTTAGCCTGTTATTGAACAGCTTGCTGAGCTTACAGCTCTATCTTTTGCTCCATGGGGAATTTACTGACAAATTCCTCACTCCTCTGGCAGCACCTAGGAAAGGCGCAAGGACAAGGCTGAAGAGCTGCAGCTGAAGCAGCCTGGAGGTGCACAGATGCTGCGGGAATCCTCCTCTTCTGCCAGGCAGGAACTACCTGCTCCAGAGGATGGGCAAAATGGCTGTTGGTCTCTGTGGACAGAAAAACAAGGTGTAAAAAAATGTTGAAGTTCACAGATCTGGCTGATGCATCCTGGTTAGAGCCACAAAGCAAGCGCCCAGTAGAGGGCTTAAGCAGGCCACTAAAGGAAAAGGACTCCTAAAAACCACACAGGGTGGATGTAGCACGGAGAAAGCTGTCAATGAGCAATATTATGTACGGTGGTCATTACATTAAAAAAGATTTAAATAAATTCTGTAAATTAATGCATCCTGAGATGATTCAGTGGAATTGCATCACTGCAAATAAAACTGATAAAGCAAAACAGTTTTTTAACTTCAATCTTTTAAAAACTTGAACATATTGACACAATGTAGACACAATGCATTAAGTCCAGAAATCCTTCCTCAAAGAAACATCTGCAGAAAATACAGTTTGAAAATACAGCAAGACCAATCAATTTGAGGATCAGGCCTCCCCAACCAGGGCCTGTCCACCCACCCCGAGAGCATCACAGGCATAAAAAGAACTGGAAACTGCCAGTGAGAAAAAGTGAAACTATAACCATTTTCTTTTATTTCAGTAACTCTTGGGTTAGGCGGAACTTCAGTTTTCCATCACCAAAGTACTTGGGAGAATAAGTAAACATCAAGAAATGGTAGTGAGCAAAATAGTCTGTAGTTTTTTCTTTCCTCTGTTGCTCATAAATAATGACTTGGGCTTTTGATGAGGCAGTACATTTTAATGACATTTCTGAGTATCCTGGGAAAACTTAATGCTCCCTGAGCCTGTGGAAATGTTTCTTTTTTGTTTTGAAGCATCAATGATTTGACTGGCCGTAAGGAGTTTAACAGGCACCCATGCTGAGGCAGGACTTTCACTACTGCTGCCACCGCCTCATTCTCAGAGTCTTTGCTTTTTCCAAAATACCCACGACTGTTGACATTTGAAGATTTTTCCATGTGGGTGGGTTGGATGTGATGTTCAACAGCTGAAAAAACTTTATGGAGAGCTGGGGAGTTGCAGCTGGGGCTGTAGGTGGGAGGTAACAGAAAGCAGGAGCTCGGTGACAACAACATCGTGGCACGAAGTCCGGAGCAGCCCCTCGGAAGCAGTAAGATTTCTTACTATGTCTCCTCTCGTCTCTCACTCATGCCTAGAAATCCAGATAAATCAAATTTAAGTGTACAAAGCTTGACTTTAGCGGGCTAATTCATTTCCACCCAATTCTACCCAGGTATAAAGTGCACAGTTTTTATTCTGGTGGTGAAAACAGAGCTAAAAATTAACAGGTTTTTTTTCATTATTATTTTCATCGCGATCCCTGCCATCCACACACATCTTTTTGTAACAATGCGAATTGCTTATTCACCCTTCTCCACCTATTTTAGGAGTACTATTTTCAACTGAATTTCTTGTTAATGTTTTAAACACCCCGCAGATTGAATTTTCTGCAAAAAGCAAGCTCTGAGTTTATTCGGCATTATTTTCTGACACATAAAGTAGAGCTTTCGTTTCAAGACGCGCGTACGGCCCGCTGTCACCACGGACGGCGAGCGGCACGCTTTCCCCCGGGCGAGAAGGGTCCCTGCCCTGCCCAGCCCGGCC
>NW_009634509.1:893-1512 GCF_000690535.1 Cariama cristata | reverse complement strand
GGAGACCCCCGAGAAGCCACTGCTCGATGCCTCCTCCCCCTGCGGGTCCCTGACCTCCCGTTTGCCTGTCAGGAGCGAGCGTTGCCACCGAAACACCCCCTGTCAAATTAGTGAGTCAGAAGACGTAAGAGAGACCACCGCTGCTAATTTGTACATTAACTGGTTCTGACAGAAATATTTCACAAGTGAAAAAACAGAAAATGTGCCTCAAGACAATGTGCAACTTCCGTACCAGCAAACTTCTGCTTAACTGTGCGGTGCCCGAGGAGGGGGTCCCCCCGCCCCGGTGCGCCCCGGCGGGAGCACAAGGATGGTTTTAGCCCTGGGAGCTGCTCCTGGAGCGACTGGATCGGGCCCTGAGCCAGGGGGAGTGCGGGCAGGCGGCCACGGCCTCAGCGGGGTGGCGCAGCACATCCCGGCACCTCTTTCCATCAGCAGGGTCTCGGTGACAGCCCCCTCCTCACCCTGGGGATGGCCCTGTCGCAGCACCCCTCCATCACCCACCCTGCTTCCAGCAGGTCCCTAGGCCGGGGTCTGCTCCTTCTTGCCCCTTGCCCGAGGGTCTGACCTGCTGGGGCTGTCCCCATTGTCACCACGTGGGATGAGCCGTGGGCCATGG
>NW_009634509.1:330-846 GCF_000690535.1 Cariama cristata | reverse complement strand
CAGGCAGCTCCCAGCCATGCCCTACCCAGCCCCACTGTGCCCCAAAGGAGAGCATCGGGTGCGGAGCCCTCCTCCGGGAACACCCCTGAGCCATCCCATCCCGCTGCCCAGCACAGCCATCTCCTTGTCACAAGAAGTACGTGGCAATCGTGGCGGTGGCCAAAGCTGGTGGCCAAGTCCCTCTGCTGAGCCCCTGGGCAGCAGGACCCTATCCAAGATGCACCGAAGGCAAGTGCTGCCTGCCGGGGACGCCACGTGGCCCCTCACCATGGCCTCTCGCCCTGCCTCATCCTCCGCTGTGGGGGTCCTGGCTGGGACCAGCACCGGTGTGTGTCGGGGTACAGGTGGGAGCAGGCGTGGGGCTGAGCCGGGTCCTCCGGCCAGCAGCATCGAGCACATGATCTGTTGTGGCAGCTTCCCTGCAGCCTGGAGCCAGCCCTGAGCGAGCGCTGATGATGGCTTTAATTGCTTTCAGATTCGATAGCCCAGCCCATGACAGCGCGGGCGGCACGGCCA
>NW_009634509.1:0-302 GCF_000690535.1 Cariama cristata | reverse complement strand
GGCCCCCCGCGCAGTCTCTTGCCTAGCCGCCTTCGGAGGGAAAGGCTGGGCAGGAGGAGATGAGGAGCCACCCTAGGTCGGGGCTTTCCTTTTCATCCCACCAAAGTCTTCGCCATGACCTGCCTGTGCTCATGGTTCAGGTGAGATGAATGCCTGCATCACCCCCTGAGCCTTGTCCCTGGGGGAACCCAGCCAGGGGACAGCACCGCCCCCCCGGGATGCCATCACAGCCCGGCTGTGAAGCCATCCAGCCGTGTGCCACTGTGACTCCCAGGTGAAGATCCCACAGCAGCTTCCCCCCC
>NW_009634508.1:12958-13811 GCF_000690535.1 Cariama cristata | reverse complement strand
CGGGGTCCCCGCGCCGGGGTCCGGGGCTCAGCCCGAGCGCACAGAGGGAAAAAGAAATCGGAAACACCAGTAAACAGCACCAGAACCCTCTCTGTCTTGTGGTGATTCACTCCTTCCTTTTGCTAACTGTTTTACAACACCCATTTTATCATACCTTATAAATACCAGTGCTTGCTTCTCTCAAATTTTAGCAGAGATAGAGCTAAAATGGCTTTGTCATTAAAAAAAAAAAAAATCCACCGAGGGAAACACAGGAAGATTCAGAAGGAAGGGCTGAAGTCTGGATGCTTTCTGACAATGAGAAAGAGAGGAATGATTTAGTGGAATATTACCTCACTCCATCGAACCACTCAATCTGTCCCCATCTGTCACCAAGTGCTTGCAGGAGGGTGATGGAAAGGAAGCCGTCGAGTATAGCTTGATAGTTGAGTAAATCAACTGGGATTTTTCCTTTTCCTCCCTCATTAGGCCTCGCACACTCACACTACACAGCAGGTCCCCCAGAGTGCTGTGTCGAGGGCGAGGGAATGGTCCCCTGTGTGCCGAGGGGAGGGAACGGTCCCCTGCGTGCCGAGGGGCTGCAGTGGTCCCGGGGCAGAGGGACCAGCTCTGGGTGCCTGCGGGGCCGAGCTCCGGCAGAGCCACAGAAGACATCTGGGTGTGGAGGAAGGCGGATGAACATGCAATATGTTCAGCCAAGCTGCAGTGTGACTAAAGGGGGAGAACGTGGGCACCCGAGCCAAGGAGCCAGCAGAATTGCAGGCAGAGGTAAAGCTTGGAGCCATGGTGTGAAAGCAAGGAGGGACATGTTTAGGCTGAGCATCACCAAAGCGCTTCCCGGCGGGGTGATGAA
>NW_009634508.1:12383-12901 GCF_000690535.1 Cariama cristata | reverse complement strand
AGTGCTGCCGGTGGAGATGGAGGTCTCAGTGCTAATTTTCCTCCCCAATAGTTCCTAAACTCTCAGCCAGACAGGCTTTTTCTTGCTCTGCGTGATATCTGTCTGAGCGTAAGTGCTGATGTAAACCAAATCCAAATAGTTGAAGGCTCTGTTGCAATGTGTGAAAGGTTTGTTAGCGACTTTGGGGAGTTTAATGAAACCAGGGTGGGGAAGGAGTTGAAATCATGTCACCACCACAGTCAGGAAGTTTTGCCATTGAATTTGAAGGGGTGGGGGACCTTTCTGTCAAGGTTTCAGCCATGTGAGAGAAGAAATTGGGGACGGGGGGGGCGCATCTACTAATTTGACAGATGCAGTGAAATTTTTGGAGAGAGTGAGCATGCTTGCAGCTGCCTCGCCAGTGCCTCTCCCTGAGCTGGCCTTTCTGGCAAGTCCCATGAAAGTGGTTAGAGATGTGCTCTGCTGCCTGGGCTCCAGCGTAGCCAAAATAAAGGGGGTGCCCAGCTTCGCCCCCCCCC
>NW_009634508.1:0-12362 GCF_000690535.1 Cariama cristata | reverse complement strand
TTCTGGTTTGTGAACTCTTTGCAGCAAGAGCTGTGGATGCCCATTTGCGCTGAAAGAGCCCACAAATGTCTGCGTGAAATGACACAAGTGCACTCACATGTACAAGAGAAAAATTAAACAAAGAAGGCTCAGCCCTACTCACTTGGCTGGAACCAGGCCATATTTTTGGTCTGCTTCTGAATTGCGTTACAGCCTTGGGATTTACCAAGCGGCATTACATTTAAAACCAGATTTAATCCCTTCCACGTGTTGCGATGCTGTGGCGGAGGCACGGTGCTGGGGTTTGGGAGGCCTGGGTGGGATTCCCAGCCGGGGATGAGATACACCACCCACGCGGTGCAACGCAGAGCCCCACGGGTGTCCCTGCACTCGTGTCTGTGGGGACACAGCTACAGCCCACCCTTCCCACTCCGCCTGCTGGGACACAGCACAGGGACAGTCCTGTGTCCCAGGATAGCTCAGGCTGTGGTGGTAGGGGTACATGCTGCCTACGGCACAGACACATACTTTGTCTGGTCTGTGAGATTCATAACCTTCTGGGGACAGGGAGATGCCTGTAGCACGCTGGTATCTGGTGCCATGGTACAAAGGAGCATCGATCTGGGATGCTCTGGGCACTCCTGGCACACAATTAACATGTACCCAGTTTCCCAGGCAAACTGGGGTTTGCAGAGGAGACTTTCTATCATTTTTACATTGTGCATGCATTCGTTTCCTCCCCCCGTCCTGTACTGAGCTGCCTTACACTCAGACCTTTGGGAAACCCCTGCCATAGGGGTGTTTACAAGTGTGCTATATGCTATATATTGCTCATTCCTCCTTTTTCGTGCACACTTTGCTGTTACCAGGCACTGTACTCCTTGCCATGAAACATGCTGCCATCCACCCTCCCTTCAGCACACCAGGCTTACTCAGCTTCAGTCCTTCATATCCAGCCTTTCCCAGCCAGGATGACCGGGCAGGATGCCCCAAAGACTACCGTCATCCTCCGAGACAGCCGGATCATACGGGGGAATCTGCCCTGCCAAATCATTGAGATATATCCTACTGCATTGGGCTGGGTCTGCCGGTGCACAAGACTCTCCTTGAGAAGTGACAGGTGATTTGCTGTATGTTTGATGTGCATTCAACTCATCTCCATTCCTGTGCTCAGAATTATTGATTAATCTCACAGCTGTACCCCTGCTGGTTTGGCATTTCATATCTATGTAATAGAGAAAGGCACATTGATTTTGCTGTTATCAAAATCCTCTTGTATTTGCACAGTTTTTTCTCTTCCTGTAATTTTCTAATTCCTTCTGGAAAACACGCTACACATTGTCAAGATCAAATTCCTGAGACATCTTGTTTAAATCAAGGGATTCTTAGCACCTTCTGTTTCTTTTGAACATCCATCTGTGCAGTAATAACAAATCAGAGAGCTACTGGGGCAGGGGGAGGCATCAGCACAGACCTCACTCTGTGGTCATACTTGCTGTTATCGTACCTCATTACAGTGCATTACACTAATGAGGCAAATTAGCAAAATACCTCTTCACAAGGCATGCTATAAGATTTTTTTGAGCTAGAACAATAAGACTAACATTTCCAGGCCACCCACAAGTGACTAAAAGCAACCTCCCCTCTGTTTCTTACCCGAAGCATTCTTCATGCAGGTACATGTTGCTGCTCCATACCATCCTCTTAAACCCCAAGAAAATCTTCAGTACTGCATCAATTACCCTCGCTTCAGCTACTCCTCCTATAAAACCAGGGTTGTGGTTAGGGTGACCTGTCTGCTAGGTAAGCACCCATGCAAATCCAAGTCCCATTTGCCACACAACCAGAGTTTATAATGTGTCATCCCCTCACTCAAACACTCTGTAACACTTTTTTTTTTTTTTAAGTGATAAAATTTCACAGAGGGGGGATTGTGGGCCGGAGAATGCGGATGAAGCTGAGTTTCAGCTGGGTTTTCTCCTGCTCAGCATCAGAGCTTTCCCTCCAGCCCCCCAGGCTTACAGGTGCTTGCCCAGCCAGCTGTGCACCCGCAAACCCAAACCATCTTGTTTCACCTTTCCTAATGAGCATGTAATCAAATTAAAGAGCAACTCGTTGTACGTGGTGATGTCCTTTCCTGAAATGGCTCTCTGCTAACCCAAAATCTGGTACTAACCATGGAAACTCCTACAGCTTGGTGGGATATCATCATTATTCTATAGCATATCTGCAATATCAATATTAATATAATATTAAAAATTAATGCACACATTTCTATTAATAATTAATAATATTACTCCAATATTAATAAAATTAAACCAAACTTGGCACAAATCTCCTAAGTGGAGTGAATAAAGGAAAGTGTTTAAACCAGGCTCTCTCTTAACAAGCTGTGCCTAGTGGAGAACGAGGCTTTTCCCTTGCACAAAGGTTTTTCCAAGGCTGCACGGATTTTTTTCTCTTTTCTCATCTGATTCCTCCTGCAAAGGCTTGCCCCCTTTCCCTTCCTCCCAAGCGGGCAAGGAAGCTGTTCCTGGCCTGGGATTTTTGCCAGGGTGATGCTGAGGCAAACTGAGCAGCACAAGGGGCTGCAGAAAGCCTTTCCTGGCAGACCTGGCATGAGCCCGGCCTCCTTTTCCATCAGTCATGTTGAGTCAAGTTTGCTGTGCCCCTCAAGACAAAAGCTGGCTGAAGGGAAAAGCAGAGGGGCGTGCATGGCCGTTTACGTTTTGAAATACTTCTTGTGGTCACTGGTTTACCTATTGTCACTGTAAAGCAAAAGTAAAGGGGTTTCCCCCCTGCCCACCCTTCCACTGCAGAAAACATTTAAAGGGGCTTTGCAGGTGTGCTCGGGTTAGGAAATCTCCCCTAGGATGGGAGAAAAGATAATTGATTAGGGCAGAGTTTAGGAAAGAATCGGGATGCAAAAGCTTAATTTTCCTTCCAAAATGATCTCTCAAATCAACTAACCTTCATTGTGAGTATCAATTAATGAGATTTTAAAATTACTAAAAGGGGAATCACAATAATTATTGCCAAGTGAATACAGGGGGGATGTAGGACAGTGAGGTTTTGCCTTTAGCTCTTCTACGCCAGCAGCCGAGCTCCGGCGGCAGCAGGGGAGGTGTGGAGAAGCCCCTTGAGGACAAGTACAGGGTCACATCTCTCTCTCGAAACACCTTCCTAATGCCCTGTCCAGGAGCATCTGCAGGACACCAGTACTTCAACCTCCTGTAGATGGTGTGAACTTTGACCTCATGTAATTGGGGCTGTTCTCATTACCCAGATAAATGCCTAATCCCATAAGTTAATTGGCACAAATTACAACTACAAAGTTGCTCTGCTCTCGTCTGATAAACTCTCCTAGGAGTTCAGTTTGGCAGGTCTAAAGCAGCCATCAGACATAATTGTCCACTCATTTACAATGATATAAACCAGGATTATTGCCTTCAGTGCAGTCACTGGTGATTTATGCCCGTGGGAGATGAGAAGCAGGGCTGGTGTTTCCTGCTATGGTTCATCCTTTCGAGTACTGTGGCAATGTGCTTTGATAAAAATGAATGGAGCAAGAGATGGGACATCTACACATTTGGGCTGCTTCTGTTTTCCTTCTTGATTTTCCCTCTAAGTGCAAATTGAAGTCCATGTTATTAAGCTAATTTTTTTTTACTGATAGACATGGGCAGAAAAGCAACCCTCAGGGTCCCAGTGCGTTCCTCCTCTGCAGACTCAGACTGTGTGTGTGCACGGGGTGTTCGGGGAGCCCCATTATTAAGTGACGGTGGTAGGATCAGGTTTTGGGATTGTTTTAAAATCCAGGTTGTGGGAGCTTCTGCAGGGCTCGCATGTCACTGCATTAGCATGGGAATGAGCTGGTCTTTCACCAGCACAATCCAGCCCTTTGGGTTAGCAATGAGCCTCCCTAAGGCTTCAGATCTAATACAGGCACTTTGTACCTGATCACATTAATGCACATCGCATATAAAATTACTATTTGATAGCACCTCAGACTTTCTTTTTTTTTTTTTCCTATAGGACCTGTGTCTCTTGCCACTTGCACAGCTGCTGTATTGCCACTGCGAAGGGTGAAGCAAAATATATAGGCTCTGGAGTGGGAGCCCTGGGGTTGGGCTGTCTTGAGCCAGGCAGATGCAATCCTATCTCTCAAGACATTTGTTTTTCTAACGTGTGCAGGGTGCACAAGGATCTGGCAAAATAACAAGTCCAGTTGTTCCTTTCTGTCTCCTCAGGGAGACTGTGGAGCCCAGTGGAAGGTACCCGATAAACTCGTTGGGACATTTCTCATCTTCTCTAATACAGGTGTTTGCCCTAATACAAGCATGCTAACTTCTCTCGACACCCCCATCATCATCAGCAGCAAAGCACTGATTGTTGAAAGATGAATGACTTCACTTTTCCAGTTCCAGCATATGTTTGCATGTCTGAGAGCAAGAAACGTGTGAAACTCACACAAACTATTGGAATTCCAGCTCCAGGGACTCACAAGTAAATATGAAGTTGCACAGTGTTTCATAGAAAACCCACAAATTTTATATTTGCTGGGCTAAAGTTGATCCTTTGAGGCATGTGCCAAGAAAAACCTCTCGTATTAGCTACACCAAGATTCCTTCATCGTCTAAGACTGCAGCTCGGTTGAGGAGTTCATGCCTTGTAATCTGCTGTGTTTCCCTACGACCAGCCAGAGGCATATAATCTTTTGCTAAACTATCCGTAAGGAGCTCTGCTAGCTTGGGTGAATTGAGTATGTGATAACAGATTACACTGAATAAAAATGGAAAACCACAATGACAAAATAATGTTATAATATTAAAATAAATCAAATCATATACTGCCATTATTCTGATACAGAATTTTTACACAGCAAATTTGATACATATACAAGAAGTCAGGCAGCCCATTACAATAAACTTCAGGGTTCCTTTTTTTAATATAAACTACATCTTAATACATAGTTTGAGATGATCAGGTAGTTTTACACCAACTCAAGTAACAACAACTTCTTCTCATCTTAGAATACTAAAATAACAAAATCTTTTAATGCTTTGAATATTGAAATGCTTTGGTTCCACCTGCCACTTTTAAAAAGTGTAAAAACTACATCTATTGGTTAAACTTTTACCCTAGAGATGCGCCTAACTTACAAATACAGTTCTATTAATAAAGATATGAAATGTAATGTAAATACAGGGTTTTGGCAATTGTCACGTGCTTCACACTATGCAATTAGTCAACTCTCAGTTCGATTCAGGCATTCCCAAGTGTAAAGACGCGGCCAAAATTTTCCAAAACTGACAATAATCTTGGCTGTTTTCATTTTGGGGTTAAGCTGGAACCATGAAGACCACGAGACGGTTCAGAAATCATTAAGCTCCCACCCTCAGAAAGCAGTATTGCTTTAGCAGATGTCATTTTGCTCACCCCAAAAATGAAAGCATTCCCCACTGCGAGTCCCTCCTGAAAACCCTGGCCACTACAGCACAGTATCATCTCATCTTCAGTTTTAATGTTGGTGAGGCAGGAAAGTATGGTAAAGGGTTTCCCCTGGCAAGTACCTTGTTCATCACAATAACAAGAAAAAGAATACATCGAGTGGCTCTTTCTAGCGCAGAATAGTTCCTGCTAAAAAAAGACATCTTCTTTTCTGAAATCCGGTAAGCATTTGAATTTGCTGGGAGAAGTCCGTATGCAGGCCAGGCTGGGGAGACACGGGCAGGTGTGGTGCATCCGCCGCCCGGAGAAGGGAACCTGGGGACAAAGAGCACAGATGTCAGGGACAGGGAGCACAGCGGCGGTGATGCTTGGGGAGGATGGATTCGGACGAATAGTGGGGATACGGGGAATGCCGCCCACCTCCCTCCACGGCAGGAGATCCCCACGAGCTGCGGCACGGGGGCTGGAGAGCAGATGGCAAAGCCAACCCCATTGCATTTCTCAGTCAAGGCACAGTTAAGCGCAAAATGTAATGGTCCGTGTTGCTGTGTAAATCTACATCTGAGACACGTGTTCTCCATTTACTCCTATTTCATAAAGGAGTCTTGTGAAACAACACCTGCCTTTAGCATCACGTTTTGGGGTGTTTACTGTGCGAGGGTTTCTGCTTGCCCCGATTCCTGCATTGTCGTACGGCACAGAGCAGCCTGTCAGCCACGTAGCCGGACCCGGGAAGCACAGGATCCCCTGGTAATTCAGGCTAGGAGGGATCTCTGGAGGTCGTCTCGCCTGACCTCCCTTCCAGCAGGCTCCTTTTCGCCACAGGGCAGAGGTTTCTCATTTCATCCCACCCTCCTCCAGCCATCCTGTATTGCAGGGAGCTCACAATGTGGACTGCATTAAACAAATTTAATTGCACCACGACGTGCACACACACTGACACTCTTTAACAATTTGATTACAAGCTCTGTCTTTCACAGGAGCCATGCCTCTGCCAGCACATGAGCCGAGCCGAGCCGTACAGCCTGGTGGGACAGCGTGGCTGGGAGCTGCGGTGCTGCCACCCGGCAGAACATGCTGAGCATCCAGCAGGATGCAGCCAGGGAAGCACAGAGGTACAAAGCCACCGCTGCCAGCCCTCATTCCCCCATTTCCAGATTTCTGGGTGTTTTGAGCCTGCGATTTTAATATTCCAAGCTTGTTTTGTGTTGATGTGCAAATTTTCTCTTTAAGAAGATTGACGGGAGAAAGTCCTACACGTTCTCCCGTGCATCACGCCAAGGACCTGCCTGACTCCAGTGACACCCCGCCAGGTGCGGGGGGCGAGTGCGGGGCCCACATCGCCTGCAGTGCCCTGGGCCAGCGCCAGCCCCCTGCCCAGCACCACCTGAAGAGCACCGTGGGCTTCCCCATGCCATCCCCCACAGCCCCTCTGCCTGGGTGTGAGTGGAGAGGCCATCGACCACAGGTGCCGGGGACTCCCCGTGGGAATCACACTTCTCAGGTGCCCACGCATAGCACCGCTGAAAAAACTAAAATCTGAGCTCCTTGGGCTGGTAAAGCTGACTCAGAGTTACCTCTCAGCCCTCTGACAGCTCAAGTGATTTATTCAAAACGTTACATTCACGGCAAGGAAACGTTCCTTTCAGCGGGACTCCCACGCTGAAGACGTGGCTTAATAACACACCAGGCTGGGGATAGGCAGCGAGTGACAGCTCCGCAGGATGGGTGCTTTGCCGCGGTGTGCAGCTTCTGCCGGAGCAGGCAGAGCCCACATGCCCGGAGCCGGTGCTGGTGATGCCGGCTGAGCCACTGCATGCTTTGCCACGTCGTGTGCCCATCACTGAGTTTTAATAAGCACAAGGCAATGGGAGTTTGTAGGTGAAAAGGAAACAAGGGAGGTCCCAGGAGAGATGTGGGGGTTATGTGCAAGGTGCACAGCCGCAGCAAAGCCACCGCTGCACTGCCAGCTCTGCCTGCTGACTTGCCAAACCTCACCTGCCTGGCCCTGCCTGCAAACCGTGCCTCTGCAATGCCAGCTGAGATGGTTAACGGCACCACACCAATGCCAGCTCATTGCTGAGAAGGTAACTAGAAGGTGGAAATTCAACTGCCAACCATCTCCTCCAGGGTATCTCCAGGTCCCTCTGGAGGTCCCCGAGGTGGTGGCACGGTCACGGTGGTGCCTGCTTTGTACCTCACCTGCCCGCAAATGAAAAGTTTTGGTGCTCAGAGCAATTGGGCTCCCAGCTACCCCCTACCCAAATATTTAGGGGAGAGGAACTGTTGAGCAGACTCTCCATCCTTAAAAACACCTGATTTCACATACTACAGTAAATCAACTTGCCTTGTGTTTGTCATGAAGAGCAGTGGGGTGAGGAATCTAAATCTAAAATTAACCTCATAAAGCTTATAAACATCAGTGACTATGACTGTAAGTCTGGGGTGGACAGGCTTCTTCTCTGCTTGTAATTATACAGGCAATTAGCTTAAAATATATCAGACAGTATAAATTATTGCCCAATAGCAATAAGCTCATAAAAAAACTCCTAGAAGACAAGTTCTCTTATCCTGAGACTCCTGTTAATGTAAAGAGACCTTACAAGAAAAACCTGCTACATTACATAATAGAAATGAGAATTTGGTCCCAAATATCACAGCAGAAGATTTAAAACTTCAACTGTAATGGAACGGCGCCTTGAACTTCCTAAAACTGGGAAAATAAACCATAGATACTGAGCTGAGAAGCCAGGCATTGGATGAGACAGCGAGAGAGGCAGCTAACTAGCTGCATATTTATAATCTAAATTTATTGCCTTGATATCTTTCACATGTGATGACTCCTGGGCCATACTCTTCCCTGAGGATGGCTCTGAAGATCACCAGGTTCTCAAGCTCCTGAGTAACATCCCATTCAGGTTTTTGTGTTACTTATAAATAAACAGCCTTTTTTCATAGTACAAATAATATAAATAATTATAGCCTTAGATAAATGTATTTGTTAATATCATTATATCACTGATTTAGTGTATCGTATAATAATGTACTAATATGTAACTAGTGTTATATATGTCTGTGTACATATATGTATGCATATATATATATTTGAAGTTAGCAGGTAGAAGAGAAGCGAAAAGAGCCCGTGGTGAGTTTTCTCAAGTCCAAGTGTGTGTCAGCACCTTTTCAGTGGCTTTTGAAGGCACCAGTGGCTTTCAGCCTCTGGAGCGCAAGGGGACACTGCTGTTTGATGGCAGGGACCGTGCTGCAGTGATGCACCACGTGTCCCAACACCGGCTGGTGACATTTTTATGCTTGTGATGGGATCTTGTCCAGTTCCACTGAGGTCGGTGACATTTGCTACGCTCCTGCTCACACGTGTAGGCATTGGCAGGGTTGGGCTTGGGAACTGCTAAAGCTGTTTCGGATCATGTAATGAAGCAAAACGGCAACAAGAAACTAATAAGAAAACAATCTGGAAAGCGTGTAGTGCTTTCATCCTCGGATTCTCTTCAGCATAATTCTGACAGTAATGTATTTCCTTACGTAGGTACCTTCAGCGCTATTTCCATACAGATGCAAATGACTGGGTATTGTAACGCATGGGATGTTTCCCTGCCCTTTCCCCACGTATAGTTTTTATGCGATGTGACGTACAGCGCAGTATATTCCTGTTTCTTTCTGCCCTGCCAGCTCGGGTCCCACAGCCCCCCCGGTGACGTACTCACTCGGTGACTCAAAGGATGGCAGTCTTCTCCCAAATTTCCCATCGGCGTGCACATTCGCAGGCTGCGGATCCAGAGGCTAACCGCACAGCACATCCCTCCTCCGCACTGCTGGTCTCGGTCACAGGCCTGGAGTTCAATACAGCATTAGGCAAAGGAAATGAATAATAAATATATTCCAGAAATAGGATGGATCAGAGCTGCCTCTGACACCCCACAAGTTATCGTGGTTCATTAAGGCTGAATAACAAGATTTAAGGCTGATTCACAATACTTCTCTCTCCCATGGATCTGAATGTACAGGCTCCTGGCACCTTTCAGCGTTGAGCCCAGGATGTGTAAAGCCACGACCACACAGGGGGCTGCTCAGGGCCAAATCCAGGACTGTCAGTGATTTACAGTCCCAACTTCTGAGCACTGATGGACCATGGCACGTGCCACTCTGCTTTCCCAGGTTGGAGCTCGAGCAAACTCAGGCAGTTGCAAGGACCAAGAGCACCAAGCAGTCAGGAATCCTGTCTTACGGAGAAGCTAAGATAGGAAATTATCCATTCATTTAAAGACACTTAAGTAACTATTCCTTCTAGTTTCTTATGATAATATCTTATGGTCGAGTGCCTTTGCAAATGCAAGACTGTATGATAGTTTTATTAGAGAAGTCCGAGCGGAAGGAGCTAAAATAGAAGTTTAAAAATGGATTCTGTGGTTGTTATCTAGAATTACATGTAACTAAAAGAGATCTTAAATGTGTAATAGAAGAAGTTTTGCCGAAGTGTCCACATCCAAGAAAATGCCACTGTGGTAGCATTCCCCCTGCAAGAAGGGTTGGAAATATTTCAGCCACTTACCCAATACAGCTTAGATAAGCACAAATCAAAATGTAAACGATTGGGTATGTTTTAAAAAAACAGAAAGCATGAAGAGCAATTGACGTGTTAGGGTTTGGAAACAGGTTACCGCACATCTTTTGCCTATTTTTTAACCAAAAGCTTATCAGACTTCTTACTATATGAATTTAATGCAAAACCCAGTCTCTTTTCTCCGCTGAGAAATACCATTAGTTAAAGGTTCTGATTACACGCCAAAGGTAAGCTTAATTAACGCACCGCTCTCTTAATGTCTGACAGCAGGAGTGACAGACCAAAGGCACTGGTCAGCAGAACATAAACAGGCAACTTGTAAAAATGTACATAAAAGATGATAACGGCTCCGGGGAAGACTGCGTGTCAGAACACACATCCGCTCGAGATAAAAAAGCTTACAGATCCTACCTTGGGATTTACATGATAAATGCCATTAGACCGTACTCTACGCGGTAAATATTCTGCTAGTTCAACCAGCAGAAGCCAGCTCAAAATATGTATTTACACATCAGCCAGTAATTTAGGAAAAAGCTGTTGCATTAGGGTCAAGCCACTAAATAGCGTGTGTAACTCCAACAGCTAGCTCTCCTCCTAAGCGCACATTTAACGAAGCAGACAGCTCTGTGCCACAGGTGAGCCCAAACACACAGAGCATTTACTTATAAGACTGATGTGGCCATAAAACTACCACTTACAGCCTGCCAGGTAGATAATGTTTGCTTTCTAACTTCTCTCTCTCAAAAAAAAAAAGCACTCTAATGGTCTAATTTTGCCCTAGTCACAAAAAACCTGCAGGTCCCGTGATTTTTGGCTGCCCCCTGCATGCCACTGGAGTCCCAGGCTCTGCTATTCCTCACCCATCAGCTCCCCACTCCCTTTTTTTCTCTGTTTATACCTGAAACCCCCGTCCACCTCGGTGGAACTGGTCCTGGAGCAAAGTACCACTCAGCCACCAAACAGGTCCGAGTATGTCCTAGCAAGCAAGGGTATCTAAAACACTGTGCTGAACGATTTCTTTTTGGAACTCACACACACATTTACACATCTGGCAGAACTTTTAAGGCTCCCTTTCCAAAAATGCAGGGCAAGTTTTGAAAATAGTCAACCCAAATGCTCCTGCCCACACCTGATCTGCAACGTGTAATTCATACTGCTATTCCTAAGCCTCACAGGACACAATGTGAAGGACATTCCTCTTCAGCATCCCATTTAAACACAGTTTGGTGGAAAATTCAGCTCGAGGAAAAAGTCCCAGGTGAAATGCCAGCTCCAAAGGCAACTGAAGTCGGCACGTGAACCACTGCTGAAGTGAGGAAGGTTTGAATCAAGTCCTTAAAGTGCAAAGGAAGAGCACCTTTGAGGCTCAGAGGATGGGGATGGGAACACCTGGGTCAGCTCTCGTCTTGAGATTTGCCTGTTCACCAGAAGCCAAAAATGCATCAAAGTGGTTTAAGCAGAAAGGCACTGCAGTAGTTAATAAGGTAACATTTTCTAGTTCTAATCCATTTTTACTTTTTCAGTCTGCTTTGTCCTTATCTATTATTATTCAGTGCTTCACAATTACTTTATTTAATGGATTAATTATGCTTTAAAGGTGTCACCACAACTCTAATAACGGCCTTACATAAACTGGTCCTCCATTGTTGGAAATATATCTACTTAACAGGAACTTGAAATTCTCAAATATTAAAAAAAATTTCCTTCACGCTCTCTGCTCTGAAAGTTAATCAGTCCTGGGAACTGATCTGACATCCAGAGAAATGCCCACGAGCTGTTTCATGGACTTCAGTGAAGTCCGGACAGGGAGCCTGGACAGCCACGGAGTAATCCTGCTGCTGCGAGTACAACTTCTGATGGTTACAAAAGACATGTAAGCTCTTGAAGGAATGCAAGCGCTGGGTTATTAATCCAAAGCAAACACTGAAAAAATAATTTTACTTCAGAGTGATGCAACGTTTTGGGTTAAATAATGTCTTTGGAAAAAAAAATATTTTCACAACCAAAGTAAATCTCAAGCCTAAAAACAACAACAACAACAGAGGACTCGTTTGCAATGGGTGGCTATTAAGGAAAAAAAGCAGCACAGTCATACTGAAAAGGAAAAAAAAAAAAAAAGGCAGCATTTGGTGATGATTGCAGTCCCGGTGCCTGCCCTGTAAGCGGTAGGACTGGAGGAACTCGGGGTGCAGAAGCAGGCAGTGGGGTACCCTGAGCCAGGCCCTCCAGGGGCAGATCTGGGGGCAGCTGGGGTCTGGGGGCTGCATGGGGGCGAGGGTACAGGGGGACAGCCTCCAGCCCGAGAGAAGCAGCTGGAGTCTCTGTACACTCACAGACCAGCCTGGAGACC
>NW_009634507.1:0-8586 GCF_000690535.1 Cariama cristata | reverse complement strand
TATATATTATATTAAAAAAAGGTGCTGTCACAGTAAGTTTTGGGCTTGAGGTTGTTTGTATTGTATGCAAAGGTTTTGTGTTTGTTTGTCGTGTTTGTTTTATTCTGTAAAGCAACCACCTTCCTTACCGGAGGGAGATAATTTTGGGGGTTTTGTTTTTTGGTGGTTTTTTTTTTTTTTTTGGTACATAAGTGTAAATACTTGCTGCAGCATTTAATATGTTTAATTTTATGTTAAGCTTTTTGTTGCATTGTGAACCCATTATTGTTACAAATGGACAATGAGTTCATTGAGACTGTTCAACTAGGTCAGATTTTTACATCTCTTTCTAGCTAGAAGAGACAGGAATTTTGTGCATTTGTACAAATGTTAATAATATCACCGCAATTCCAATATAATAAAGCACTCAAATACAAATAGTTCCAGTAGCTTGGCTGTGTTTATACCCCGGACATTTTATGGTACGGATGACTCCTGCAATTAAACCAAGCTACTCTTCAGTGATTTCCATTCCGAGCTGCAATCCCTCATCTCCCCCGAACTCAGAGGAGGACCACGGTGCTGGGCATCCTCCTGTCTGGCGGTAGGAGTGAGGGGCTGTGCAGACCATACAGCCCACCATTGCCCTCCGGCAGCCGAAGCGACTTCGCAAGAACAAGTTCTCGGAACCTCTTCCAAAGAGGGAGGCTGCAAAGCCTCAAATAAAGAGACTTACGTGGTGGAGCCTGACGTGAGGCCTCCGCATAAGGATGACACAAGCTGTTATTTTACTTTTGCTTGCAGCTGGAGTGTGCTTGTATCAAAATACACTCTATGCTTGTTATCCCGCCAACCTCGCCTCTTGCCAAAAGCTGCCTGGAAATGGATTTCCTGCTGGGCTAATTAGCTCTAATTGTGATGCCCCTGTTTTCTTGCCAACCTCATTTCTCACTATAAATTGGTCCAATACAGACCTTGGCACAATAATGCGTAAACTGCAATCTAAAGTTAGTCAGGATGATCCCATCTCTCCAGTGGGAAAGCCAGCTTTAGATTAATGCAACTTGATGACCTTGATGGCAGTCCCAGAGCGATGGCCTGAATTGATGGGGTCCGAGACCTGAGAGATGAAACCTCGGCTATGGGGACCAGCCCCGGCTACGGGGACCAGCAAGCCCTCGATCCTGGTGTCACGCAGCAGGAGCCCGGCCCCGTGCGGCATCACCGTGCTGCTCCCTTGGAGGCCCTGGCACGGGCACAGCTTCTGCTGCTCTTCCACTGGTTTTCAAAAGGCTAAATCTGGCCAAGAGCATTCACCCTCCTAAAATGGGTAGGAAAAAGGCAGAGCCATGCCCCTGTTCCCATTCTTCTTTTGTAAAAGCTGGAAGATGGGGCAGTGGGCACACATGGTTCCCTCTTTAAGGGGGTACAGCAGATGTTTTCCCCAAACACCAAGGGACGGCATTAGCTGGAGCCATATGCTCCTGCGTTGCCTTAACAGGAGTGCTGTCACGCCACAGCTTAACCTGTATTTATGCAGCACGGCTCTTGCTCTGGGACCAAATACTGAAAGAGAATCATCACATCTGTAAAAATAGATGCATATCACAGGACTATTTTACTGTCCACACAGTTATATTTACACCTGACAGTATGAGCTAAGCAAGATGTATTCAGGCTGAGGTAACACTCCCCTTCACAGCTGATTCATGGTTTCCCAAATCCAATCGCAATATTTGTTCCTCTTCCAAGCAGTTCACTATTGCTCTCTCTGGGCTGCTCTGGACATCATAACAAAGTTATTATTAGAGAAAAAATGAATCAGTGTGAGTGCACACTCCTTCCCCGCTCGTTTGCAGGGATGAAGCCAGAACTAGACTGAGGTGAGGATGTTCTGCATCAGTGAGAGGGTTGCCCCAGCTTACATCAGTCGGAGCAGTGGTGCAGAGAGACTCCTTTCCCCTGCCACACCAGCCCCTTGTGCTTTGGCTGGACCTGCTTTGCCTCTCAACCTGCTCCCAGCTTTCTCCTGAACCCAGGCTGTAGCCTCAGCTACTTGCTGTAAGGGCACTCAAAACTAATGGCCATGTAGCACAGAGTTCAGGTAGGGATGATAAGCTAGCGCAGAGGGCACCGTATGTACCCAAAAGCATTGGCACAAAACGGGCAGCACAACAGATCAGCAACAGCAATTTGGAAAAAGCAGAGACCACCCAAAGAAAGGGGTGTGGGGCTAAAGGAGGGGGGGGGCGAACCCGAAGGAGCCCAGCTGTAAACAGAGGCAAGAGCTGAGAAATTGGAAGGGGTCTGGTGCTAAAGAAACCTTTCAGCAGAGGGACGCAGAAACAGTTAGACATGAGTGCTTTTTTGTTAGTTTTGGGGTGATTTTTTTAAAAATACCGGGATAGAGGAAACACTGAACATGCAAGGCCCCAAAGCCCTCTGATGTCACACTGACTCTCAGAATAAAAGACCCCAAGCGAGTCTGACCCCCTCCTGGGGAATCCCCCCACACGCAGCACTTGGGGATGCTCTCAGAAATGGTGCGGTTGATTATGCTCCCCGCATCAGCAACCCTTGCCACCCACAGCTCCAGCAAAGTCTCGCAGGACAGACGTACTTCTCAGCTCTCCCTGCCCACCCTGGAGTCAGCACTGCCCCGCTGAAGGCAGGCAATGGGCCGGTTTAGAGGGAAAACCAGTTTTCCTCTCCTCAATAACTACTGGCTGCTGAGGCCCCGCTATGGGAGACTCCTGCTCTGGCACTACCCCCGAGAATTAGCCGGTGGCACCCGTTTCTTTACCAAAGGGTTTTACTCCCAGTCGTTGGAGACCTTGGCCCACAGGGAATAAGCAAAAGATTAAATACAAAACTTCCTGAGAACTAGTTTCAAGGGAGTAAAAATAATCAAGAGTCAGCAAAGAGGGATCAAAGTTAAACCAGGGCCACCAGCACCCTTCAGATCAGACCAAGCAACTGAGGGGTTTGGGGCCATTTGCTCAATTCTTTGGTCTGCTTTGTTATTGCAACTGTCCTAACTTCTTTTTGCCTCCAATCTGCCCTGCTGCAACAGGGACATTTGTTTCAGCAGCTCTAAGCAGGGCATTAGTGATTGCCATTTGCTTAAAACTCTTTCTGCAGCACTCTTGAGCACCATTTTTCCTCCAGCCTGCTCTGTTCTCCAGTGCAACACGATGCCATGGTATGAGAATGACCCCGCAAAGCTGATAAAATATTTAAGATGCGTGTTCTGATTGTGTTAGGTAAGCAAATACCACCAGAGCCTGACCATTAGTGAACCCGATCAGCCCATTCCCCCAGGACCTGCTGGCAGAGCAAGCCAGAGCAGCCTGAACTAAAGCAATGGGGCAGCTGCTTTTCCCAAAAGAGAGCGGGGCTTGAAGGTGTATTTTGCAGAAGCTTGAGGAATTTGCAGTCTGTGTGGACCACTCTAAAAGCAAATGATATAGATATAGATTTAGATATAGATGATATAGATATAGACACAGATATAGATAGATAGGCAGACATAGATTATATAGACACATATAGGTGTATAGATGCAGATGGTAGAGATGTGTGCATGTGTGTATACAGCAGGTCAGCAGGTGTTTTCACAGGGCATTGCATTCAGCTGACAGCAAGTCAAGTTAAAAGAAAGAAAAATACTTGACATAACTCACCAGTTCATGTAGGAAATTGAGTTGAGAAAAAATAAACAAAGGCAGAAACAGATTAGTTTAAATCTGGGGCCCTCTGGATTATAATGGATCACATAGGAAGACAGGAGGCTTTGTATGGAAGGACCCTATATCCTCCTCGCACTTTCTCTTTCGTTTCACTAATCGTTTTCATTCTGTGTTATAAGGTGGCTGAGCCAATTCCAGCTTAGTAAAAGCTTTCCTTAGCTTCAAGAAGCGATGCTGCAAAGACAAGAAGTAGCCATGGATGAGAAAAAGGCACCATCCGCAGTGGGACACAGCTGTGGACTCTGGTTACACAGGACTGTGTTTGGTATCACACCACCGACCGATGTTTTGGCTTGGGTTCTTTGCTGTTTTGTTGTTTAGTTACAGCATTTTGCTGTAGCTGTTCCCTGCACTTTGATCTAGAAGTTAAATTGTCAGCATTAAAGTTAAAGCCAAGCAGTTTTCACAAGCTGAACCGGGAGGATGAGGGAGTGGTGGCTTTGCTTTGGTGCTGCTGCAATGGTGGCTTGCCTTTAGAGGCAAAGTTTTTATCATTCAGCTGGAGTAGGTGCAAGCTGCACTGACTGACACCCCCTTTGTGCCTCATTCCCCCAATCCTAAACTCGTCTCCTAAAATAGTTGAGGGACTATTAGCCCTCTGCAAAGGTGTTCCTGCTCCCTCTTTGTGCTAGCACTGGGTGGGATGAGGTGGAGGGCCTGCAGGGACACCCACAGCCCCACATTTCCACAGCAATACAATGTGGTAGCATCCTGGCCGCACTGGCAGAGAGGTTTGCAGAGGTCCTGCTGTACTGACCTGCCTGGCTCCAGCCACCGCACTCCAAGAGCTGAGCTAAACCAAGGTCCTGCCATTCGCCTGACTCTACCTCAAGCCAATCTGACTAAAAGCAGGGACAAACGCAGCAGAAAGGCGTTTCTAGGGTTGCCAGTATAGCAAACTGGCATAGCAAGCCATGCAGCTCGCTGTGTGCACAGCCCTGCGAGGGCAGGCGGGAGCCGCGGGTGGGTGGGCAGGGAGCGAGCAGAGCACAGGGACGGCGGCGGGGAGGAGATGGCCAAGATGTTGGTGAGATGCTGCATGTTGAAGCCATACCCCTGGGCTGTGTCCAGGACATCAGAGAGATGATGCCCACAACTTGTGCCATCAGCAGCCGTGGTGCTGCCCCGTTGCGCCTGTGAGGTTTACCCACCTGAGTGCACTTCTGGTCCTGACCCACCAGCAAGGGTGGTCACAACCCAGGGTTGTCCTTCCCCTCCAAAGTCCACGAAGCCAAAAGTAGCTTTAAAACATGACTTGCTCTCCGCCTCCAAAGAGTCAGAAAACCTCACTTGGCAGATAGAGGGAAACGCAAGCTGCTGATTAAAACAATGCTTTTTTTCCTTCTTTTTACAGTTACTTTCCAGAGCAGAACCCACATTTTAATTGCTTAGGAAGATCTTCAGGTGTATCTTCATGAGGGCAATTTCCTCTGCTGTGTTACGCCACATGTCACTCAAGGACAATTGTACAAAGTCCTTTTCGCAGCAGCAAAACCAGATACCATTTCCCTGCCTCTCACAAAAATGTTTTTCCTTCCCTTGCAAGCCCCAGCCAAGCGTGGGGAGGGTGCAGGGCTGAGCCCTGCCGAGGGACGGTGCTGCAGGAGGAAGCACGGCACCCAACGGGGTCCTGGCGCTCACAGCTCGTTTCTGGGACGGGATGAGAAAGGCCCATTTTTCCTAATTGGAAATTAAGCCCTCTCAGCTTGCTGAAGCCACGGAAGATGTCAGGAGCAAGGCAGTCCCTTTTCCAGGAAAGCTCTGCGTCTAACGGGGTATGAGAGCAGCAAGATCCCATCGGTGCCGCAAAGCGGAGCTCCGTCAGCCGCTGGTGGGCTAATTGGGGCCAGCAGCTGGGAGGGGAAGCCAAGGGCAGCTTTTAAATGCACGCAGCGGAGAGAGGAATGAAAAATATTAATTTTAAATGGATCGACGCTGGCCTTGGAACTAGGCAGGCAAACATCCAAGCCTGTCAGGAGGGAGTGATGAGGGCTTTTAAATGAGATGTGATCACCTATCTGTGGCCATACAGAGTGTTTGCTGTGTATCGCCTGTATCGCAGGGAGAACCCCAGACACGTAAGGTTACAAGCGTGCTGTCCGTGTACAGGCTCTTTCATCAGAGAGTTTCAAGTGCTTCTCAGGCTTTAATTTAGTGCCTTAACTACCCAGGGATTTAGGTAAACATAATTTTCATTTTTCCCAGCAGCAGATAGAGAGGAATAGACTGACAGAGGAACCAGAAAACGTGAGCATGCCCCTCACTTTCCTACCCCTCTTTCCTGCTCTTGCCGACAGCCCGGTACACCAGGACCCCACCACAAGACTTCAGGCAGGCGAAGCTTTACCTGCCGAAGGCACAACCACGCAGTCCTCCCTAGAAATCGCAATCCTTGCCCTCAAGGAGAAACGAGCTGGTTTGCTCTCCATTTGTCTTCTTCAAAGCTCTGGCCAACCTCATCCTCATTAGGAGGCCATTAAAACACCAATGTTCTTCACATTATGATTTCCTTCTTGGGTTAGATGGGAAGATTTTTATATGCTGTAAAAAGATTCTCCGGTTCTGACATCTCTTTTTTTTTATTTGCCCAGACCAAAAGCTTGTGAGGAACAGGAATGGGAAAACATACCGGCATTCAAATAAAATGCCACAATCGTCCACAGCGGCGAGGGGAAAGCCCTGCAGTCTCATTAGCCAAACTTGCACATGGTTCTAATCAAACGGGTGGGAGGGAGACATTCCCTTGGCCACGGATACCACCGATTTTTTTCCTTAGGTTCCAATTCTGTAACTCTTATTCATCCGAAGATAAACGGGCTTTTCAGGCGGGGAAAGAGGGCTTTGGGACTGGGCTCTAAGGCTTTTCATGTATTCAGTTGTCACTTGCCTTTTACATTCAAATTCTGATGGGTCAGACTTCCTAGACGGTGTCTTTCAACACCTAATAACTCACCCAGCAAGCTCCAGTGCTAATACAGACGTCTTCTTATCAAGCTTGAAACAGGGGGTTTGAGGGATTATTTTAAAGACACTTTTTGGTGCACTCTCCCTCTACATTTATAGTGAGTCCTTCACAAGGATTATTTATGTGGCATTTCTTTCCCATTATACAGTTGAAAACATCACCTGTTTTAGCAGGAGATTTCTGGGGTGAGTGCAGAAATATTTTGAGGAATTTGGTCATCGCCATTTGCTAATGGAAAATCTAGTAACTGAAGTGTGTTTTTTTTTTTTTAAAAACCACAATAAATTTTATATTTGTTACTGCTGGATTCCCATTAAATGCATTAATTACAGGAATGTTTAATGAAGCAAATAAAAAACCCCCAACATTATGTATAGAGCACTGTGAAAAACAAGGTCTTCAGCAGCATGTGCTCTTATATACTCTTAATAAAAGACCTTACCTTAAGGTAAAAACCCAATAAAATATGTCATAATGTGCTATGGGACCCACCGTTGATTTACAATGCATTACTCCTTTAGCAGTAAGCAACTTTTGCACAATACACAGCAAGCTTTTATATATTTATATATAAGACCTTTTTTCTTCTAACAAAGATTTATTGAATTTCCCCAGAGCATATTCATTTTCTAAAAGTTCTTTGTTTTGCTCTACTATATTAGTTGTAATAAAGGCAACGATCTCCTTCCTGATTGACACTTGCAATATTAAAATCACAAAAAATATGAGAGTCAATATCACAATATTTTATAGAGAAATATTACTCTGCCCGTTCTAGGAGACTAAACGCAAACAGAGTTTTGGTAATATCTGGCATTTTGCAAAACCATAGCACGTTGGGCGAGGTCTAGAAATACATGGTGAAATTATCGTAAAGTCCCAGTTTCTAATTCCTCCAAGGAACTATAAATGAGTAACTTTTAAAGTAAGTTCATACACCTTCTGTTCTCCCAAATTTAAATGACAAATATGTAAACCCCACACCAACAAGTTCCATCTAACCACCGAGAACGTTAAATTCTGCATAGCATGATCAACATGGGTTGAAATCCTTGAAGAAATAAAGGAAGATTCCCTGAAATGCACTTGCCAATCCTTCGCATGTCATCAAAGACTGTTTTTTCAAGCACGATGTAATGTCTCATGATATAATGGAACAGTTCTCGGTGTTCCCTATTAGTCACACTGATTATTATAGTTGGCACAGGGGCCTCTCCACCTTCGTCCCTCAGAGGTGTGTTTGCTCTCCGATTCCCATTCACTCCACTATAAAATCTTCCAGTTTTAAAAGGGCCCCCTTCTGCCTCAGCTTCACCTGTAATAACGGGAGGGGAACGTGCAAGACCCTCGTCCTGCAAATGCGCGCACGCACGTGCAGAGGGACCGTCCCTCTCAAGTCCACAGTGGTTTACCCCGTATGCATGTACATATATGCAGAACTGTGGGCTACAAGGAGAGTAAGTGCAAGAGATTTTGAGGGGAAAAATATCCCTCTCTGCTTGCCTTGGTCACCTGGGAAAGGTCTGCTTTGGAGACAGCAAGTCTCCCCCGTGTTCACACGTCTTTGGGGCAGCAGAGCAGGGAGGAGACATCTCTTTCGTTTGCAGAGCCCAAGGCTGGCCGAGGCACTGGGGGATGCGTGTGCAAGGGGCCGGTGCGGGCACAGCAGCGTGTAAGGAAACTGAGTCGCCACCTGCACCATACGGGATTTCTGCATGTTAGGTTCTGCTGGTGCCTTCTGGGGTGTGAAAAAGCAATGGTTCCTCTCTTGACTGGCCAAATACAAGTTGTTTGTGTGAAGATCAGGGTCCATACACAAAATCAGGTTTATATTAATGGTTACCAGAGCTTTTCCGCAACCCCCATCAACTACAGCAATGTGAAAAACAAGCC
>NW_009634506.1:1942-2143 GCF_000690535.1 Cariama cristata | reverse complement strand
ACCAGGAGCCAGGTTGGGCTGGGGGGGGGTGACCCCAACACTCCACCCCACCAGCCCTGGGACTCCCTTCCTTGCTTACCAGCTGATGGTCATTCACCACCGCCAGCTCAATGTACTTGGTCTCGCTGTGAACGGTGTGCTGGGCTCGGCGTACCTGCCGGTGGAAGCCCACGGGTGAGCCGGCTCCGGGAGGATCTGCCC
>NW_009634506.1:1592-1813 GCF_000690535.1 Cariama cristata | reverse complement strand
CTTTTGTGGCTGCTCGTGAAATTTGGGATGCACTGGGCAGGGGGGGGAGAGCCGCCCGGGTGGGCTCAGAGTGGATCCCCTCTGGTGTTGCCAGTGGGTCCCCATGCAGGAGCAGCATCCTGCAAACACGTCCCCAGCACCTGCAAACCAACCCGGCTGCACCCATGGCAGAGCTGTGCCATGGGCGAGCGGCTGGTCCGGCGGGGGTCAGCCCCCGGCAG
>NW_009634506.1:422-1572 GCF_000690535.1 Cariama cristata | reverse complement strand
CAGAGCTGTGCCATGGGCGAGCGGCTGCTCCAGTGAGGCTCAGCCAGCAGCTGGAAACCTACTGGGGTCAAGTGTCCTTGTCCCCTGCCCCGTGTCCCCTGCCCTCCATCGTCCCTGCTAACCTGCCGCCGCCGCCGCAGCTTTGGTAACCCACCCGCAACACGCTGGTTCGGCACAGGGAAGAGGCAGCCTGGAGGGAAGGGACACAGCTGGTGAGGCACAGGACACAGAGCCACCGAGGTCACCGTCATCGGTCCTCGAGGACAAGCACCAGCTCCGCATGAAGGCTCACCCGGTCGGGCGCAGCTGGGGATGCGTTGGACGATGTGTGGTCGAAGGCCCTTCCATGGGGAGATAAGTGTCATTGCCACGCATGGACGTGACAGCATGGAATGGGGCCCACCATGTCCCTGTGTCCCCAAGGCTGTCCCTGAGCCACAGCAAGACCCATAACACTGCAGCGGGGAAACTGAGGCAGGCACATGGTGGGTCCCAGTACCACCACTCTGGCGCCCACCTGGGGCTCAATCAAGTAGGTGGCTCGGCCATCCGAGAAGACCCCGCTGCAAAAAGAGATGGGGGGTGTCAGGGTGCAGAGGGGTGCAGCCCCCCCAACCCCCCATTTCAGTCTGCCTGGGGGGTTACTCACCGCAGACCCTGGCAGCTGGAGAGAGCCACGAAGGAGTGGGGTTGCCCCCGGATCCGGCCCTGGTAGTAGCAGTGCTCCCCTGCACCCTGCCAGAGCGGGGAGAGGCGGCTGAGCCAGCCGGACCCTGCCCCTGGGTCCTATCCTGCCCGGTGCTGCCCCCCTTGTTGCCACCCCCAGGAGCCCACACCCCCTGGCAGGGCTGGCAGCATGTGCCAAAGCACCCTGGGGATCACCCACCACCAGCACCCACATGAGGTGCATCCTCCAGTCACCCACCGGGGCAGCACCTACATGGGCGGGGGGCACCCAAGGGTCGGGGGAGGGGGGTATCTCAAGGCCACCCAGGTGGAGATGCTGGGTGGCCACACCTGGACTTCTACTGCATTTCCACAGCTGCCACCATGCTGCCAAAACAATTGGCATGGCATGGTGTGATACAGCATGGCATGGCATGGCATGGCATGGCATGGCACAGCATGGCAACGCAGAGAAGGGGAGGGG
>NW_009634506.1:0-215 GCF_000690535.1 Cariama cristata | reverse complement strand
AGCGGTGGCCCTGCTGCCAGCACGCGCATCGTGCACCCACCCACCACCCATGCACGTGGTATCACCCCAGTGTGGGACCCCTCCAGTTTAGGAGGATGCTGGCACCCCATGGGCCCCTCTCCCCTCCTCACCTGCACCCCACTGGCTCAGCCCCCAGTACTGGAGCTAGGACGGCTTTGCACAACCCACCCCCTCTCCCCAAGCACCCCCAGTCT
>NW_009634505.1:347-657 GCF_000690535.1 Cariama cristata | reverse complement strand
GCCAGCGCCGGGCACAGCCGGGGCCCGTGCAGCTGACGGGGATCCATTTTCCCCATTACTTATCTCCGTCGTGCCACAGGGGAACGTTCACATGGGCAGGTTTTGATGGGAGCAGAATTGCCTGCCATGAAACTATTACGGAGCCAATTAAACCAAATCAAAATAGAGGGTATGAGCAAAGTGCTACGGGGAGAGCCGGAGAAATGAGGCGGGGGACGGCGCAGCACGGCAGGGCCCAGGTCACTTGTTTGTTTGTTTAAGCGCTCGTTCGCGGGGACCGCTGGCTGCAAGCCAAAAAAATAAAACCTGT
>NW_009634505.1:0-311 GCF_000690535.1 Cariama cristata | reverse complement strand
GAAGCCGCTTCCCTCCGATCGAATTAAAAAAGAGTTAAGACTTGGGAGAGCCAGCAAATGTGAGAAAGGGGCAGGGCGGACATTCGTGCCAATTAAAAGCTTGCATAGCTCATTCCCCCAGACGGCAAATCCCGACTACAAACACGAGTCCGTATTTACCGAAGCCGCCGCCGCCGCCTCGCATTCCAGGCGAGCACAAGGGAGCCGGCGCGGGATGCCGGGTGATTGGCAGCTGCATTCAGCAACACACAGAAATCCCTTTTTTTGTTGTTTCTGCAGGCATCTTTAAAGATGTCTCTGAAACATATGGC
>NW_009634504.1:16035-19351 GCF_000690535.1 Cariama cristata | reverse complement strand
CGCCTGGCTCCGAGCACTGCCTGCTAACAGCTAGCAGGAAAAAAACCCAAGTGTGGCATCTTAGCCTCTTTGGGAAGTTCGCTGCCACCCTGCTCTCTGCAGCCCTTAGCTACTAGGTCCTTCCCAAAAAACAGACCATAACTACTGCAGGCAGTATGCACCTGTTGATTGTTGAAGCCACAGCAACACTCTCTGGCAGGCTCCATGTCCTTGCTGTCCAGGACTTCTGCTGCTGTTCTGGGCCAACACTGACAAGGGCAGTTGTGGCACCTGGTATGCGTGACCAAGGACATGCAATTTCAAGCTCTAGACAGAGACTGCTCCCACTGTCAGCCCCACATGCCACACGTTCTCCATCGCCTTGGCAACTCGTGTATCAGCCTCAGCTCATCAGTCTGCCTTCTACAGCTGTATGGCAGAGCCTTGCTCACCTGCTGGAGTGCAGGGCAGTCGTGGGAGAAAAGCAGGAGCCAGCCATGTGCCTTGCATTGGCTGAGCAGGGCTAGGTTCCTGGAGGGTAGAGAACAGCAGGTGAAGAATGGCAGCCTCAAAGCTTGTGAAAGGTGCGGGAGCTTCCTGCTGCCATCCTGACTTGTGTGACTAGACGTAAGGCACGCAGCGGAATGCGCAGCCTGGTCCCTAGGATGGCAAGGCAGGCCCTGTCTGAAAGTGGAAGAGCTGCTCTCAAGACCCTAGAGGCACAGCATGGCTTCACAGGCACCAGAACTGGGCCCCAAACTGGGCTCAAGCTCGTAACAGAGAAATTATTAACATGCCCATCCTTGTGGTCATGAGTGTGCCTCACATTCATTCTGGGTAGCCTTCTACAATATCCTTTAAAATATGAACAGCATAACTAGAAACAGTATTTCCACTGCTAAGTATGCTATGCCATATAGAGACATATGCCATAATCAAATATAGCTGCGTATAGCCAATGCCATATATAAATATAGTCATGTAGAATCACAGAATAGCTGAGTTTGGAAGGAAAATCCAGAGGTCATCTGGTCACAGTTCCAGCCCTCTCATCTTCTTCTCGTATGACAGATGCTCGATGTCCATGTCTGTCTTGTACTGGGGGAAGCCCAGCACTGGATCCAGCACTCCAGATGTGTCTCACCAGAGCTGGGCATAAGGGAGGGATCGCCTCCCTTGATCTGCTGGCAATGCTCTGCCTAATGCAGCTCAGGGGCCATTGGCTTTCTTTGCCATGAAGGCACATTTCTAGCTCATGGTCAACTAGTATCCACCAGGACATGCAGGTCCTTCTTTACAAAGCTCCTTTCCAGCCAGTCACTCCCAGGGTGTCCTGGTGCCTGGGATTATTCCTCCACAGAGGAAGAACTTGGCATTTTCATTTGTTGAACTTCATGAGGTTTCTATTAGACCATTTCTCCAGCCTGTCCAAGACAATCATGTGGTGTGTCAGCCACTCCTCCCAGTTTTGTATGATCTGTACAAAGGTGTGCTCTGCCCCACCACCCAGGTTATTAATAAAGATGTTGTATAGTAGTGTCCACAGTGTTGACCCCTGGGCATCCTCCTACTGACTGGCCTCCTGCTGGACTTTGTGCTGCTGATCACAACCCTTTGAACCTGACAGTTCAGCCAGGTTTTCAGTCCACCTCACTGTTCACTAGTCTAGCATGTACTTCATTAGTTTGTCTATTAAGATGTTGCGCAAGTGTTAAAAGCCTTGCTAAAGTCAAGATAAACAACATCTACTGCTCTCCCTTCATCAATAAGCCAATCATCTCATTACAGAAGGCTATCAGATTGGTCAGGCATGATTTTCCTTTTGTAAACCCATGTTGACTATTCCCAATGAATTTCTTATCCATATATTTGGAAACAGCTTCCAGTTGCCACCAATTCATGCCAGAAACCTCCTGGATTGCTTATGCAGTGCTGTGTTTTCCTACCAGCAGATCCATGTACCAGCAGGAAATTCTCTCTCTAACCAGTTCTGCACGCAGGGCTTCCTTCCACCCTTGTCATACCGTTGTACTAGGGACCCACTTCCAAATGCTATTCCATTATGATGTGTCAGCCTTTTCAGATCCATTCCTTTCCATAGTCCACTCCCTGACTGGGCCTTTCCGATCACTTTTTGCCATCTGAGATTTTATGCATCATGCGTATTTACTTCCTAATGAATGGTAAAAATGCCGAGTATCATGAGATTTTATCCTTAGCCTTGCACACCTTCACTGGAAAAAATTCTCTATTCAGTTAAAAACAGTTCATTTTTTCATAAATTTCCATCTTTTGGCACCTTCTCATTAACATTTCTGAACATTTAATGCCTGGTTGTTGATATTAAGCATTTTTTTTAAACTTGCATTATATCAACTCAAATTCCAGTAAGTTTACGATATTTGCTCAGTTTTTACTGACTAAATCTGAAACTGCACCAAAAAAAACAGATAAAGTTTGCTCAATATGACTTATTTTCTGTAACTCCATGCTTGCTGACATGCCTTATATTCCCCATAAAAAAAGATGGAGTTTACTGAAAACTTTATCAGAGTTTTTCATTACTTCCATTACTTTGGTAGTAGCTTCAGCTAGAGGAAGAATCAGAGTGTATTTCAGGCATGTGACTGTGGATGTGAAAGAAATAGCATTGCCTACTTGAGATGATGGCAATGGATTAAATATGACAGATTTAATTTTTCCCGCAGCTGATGGCTCAGCTTCAACAGAAGCAGTATCAGGAGCCCTTGTACGAAAATGGAGTACACGGTAAGGATTGTGTCAAGACCATAGGGAGCAAGAGTCCATCTGAAATGGTAACTTTATATGAATATCACACTGTGGATGAAAGGACTGGAAACAAAAAAAAAAGGCTGTACCATAGATGCTAATCTCAGAAAAGCTAGACCCTGATCAATCTTGCTGTACCTATATACAGCTATATTGGCTCTGGATGATCTGGAGTTAATTTTCCCCACAGCAGCACTCACAGTGTTGTGTTTCGTATCGGTAGCAAGGAAGGTGTTGATAACACCCCAGTGTTTTGGCTACTGCTGAGCAGTGCTCCCACAGCACCAAGGCTGTCTCTCCAACATTGCCCCCTCACCAGTAGGCTGGGGTGGGCAAGGTCTTGGGAGGGGACACAGCCAGGACAGCTGACCCAAGCTGACCCAAGGGCTGTTCCACACCATATGATGTCTGCTCAGCAAGAAAAGCTGAGAGAAAGGAGGAGGAGGTGGGGCCATTCGTTACGACAATGTTTGTCTTCTGGAGCAACCGCTATGCATACTGAAGCCCTACTTCCCAGGAAGTGGCTGGGGATAGGCTTCCTACAGGA
>NW_009634504.1:0-15893 GCF_000690535.1 Cariama cristata | reverse complement strand
GTGGGCACTTGGTATCCCACCAAGGTCAACTCACCACAACAGCAAAAAGATCAATAAAGCAGAGTAGGGGAAATTCTTCTATGTTTCCCCTGCCTCTCCCTGGTTCCCTTTCTTCTTCATCATCAAACCACCACCTCTTCTGACCCAAGCATTCAAAAACACAACAGATATATCCCAGAAGTGGCAGAAGTTATGGCACCTTGATAATCATAAGAATAAAAGGAACATTCCTCTTAAGACATTCTGATGGTCCCCAGATCAGGAGCAACCTACCAAACAGCTGAAATGTGCAATACTTTCCTTTACCTAGCAAATACTTCCCTGCAGGGACTGACCATTTTATTCATTCTTCCTCTCTCACTACAGGCAGTTGCAGTTTTTTCTGGTGTTTACTTTATGCTCAAGCAGCTTCTTAATATTCAGCTTTCTTGCATCTGACTTACAGCTTTTGAATTTAATCTCAAGACTCCTTTATGTCACAAGTTTGCATTGGCTTGTAAAATTAAAAGTACAGTCTTTGTTGTCTTGAAAAATATTACCCTGACTAGAAAGCTGCACAGACTATTGCTGGTGAGCAACATTTCCCTGGAAAAGAAGAGCAAAAGAAGAGTGACTGTTTCTCACCTATATCTACATTTCTCTTAGCTTGCAGTCACAGCTGTTATGTGTGACTGATGATTTTAGATACAATCCACATTTAACTGTCTCACCAGAAATGCTTTAAAGTGTTCTGATCATCTCAGGATGTTAGTTAATTCATCTGTAGAAAATTAATCTCCTCTAGGTTACCCCAAGTAGGAGATTTCAAGATATCAGCTCCAAAATACCATCTAACTTCGAGTATGTCTGCAGTGGCATTGCAGTTTGGATCAGGAGTGTGGTCTGGAAGCAAATAGCCTTTTGTTCCCATTTTAGTTTATACCATCTCGTAGCACACAAATGGGTTCTTCCAGCTGAAGCTAAACCAGAAGAGAAGCCCACCTCAGCTCTCTGGCCACTGGTGGGCACTGAACTGAACTCACAGGACCAGACCAGTGCTAGTTAGTCCAGGTGAAACTGCCTTGGGAACATACAGACAGTGCAGACTTCAGGTCCTCAAATCTATTTACTTCTCCAAATGGTTCCCATTATGCTGCAGTACTTCCTAGCCTTGGCTTGGCTTTTGACAACTTGCAGAATCTTCAAGAGCTTGAAGGACTACTTCTTTTGGCAGGGAGGGGAAGAAAAGTTTAAAACCAAGTGGACAAGCTTGCTCCTGAAGATTTATCCTAGTTTTGCCTGTTAGATACCTTCAGGCATGGTTCTCCAATGGCTAACTCAAATCTGAGAGCACCTGGAGCATTTCCCAGCTCCTAGCTACGACTGTGTGCTTTGATGACATCCAGTGTTCATGTCATTGTGAGGCTTAGATATGCCCTACCAGGCAGAAGGGTACCAGTGGTGGACTCATACATGCCACCCCATTTTCATGACTGGGGATACTAGCACTGTAGGACGCACACAGCCTTTAGCCATACTGTCTAAAACGACACAGCCTTTGAGGACACGTGTACATTTCCCACTGACACCAGCATATTAACATTTCACTACAGTTTGCTTGATGGGGTACCCAAGTGTGAATGTGTTGTGGGTAGCTATCAACAATGTTTCGCACGTAGGTATTTGGCATGTTGTTAAACACCACCAGCAGCTCCAGTCAGTCTACTAAAGGGATTCAAACACTCTTAATGTTACTGGTGCTGCTCTGATGTCAGTTGGAACAGGGAACTCCCCCTTAAATAAATAATACCCCCAAGGAGTCCCTGAGGTTTTCCAGAGCGCAACTCAATTTCTTAGCCCAATGCAATCTAACCATGGGATGTGAGACTCTTCCACAGATAGGACTGACCTGCTGCAGACCTAGCCTAGGGAATTATCCTTTCCCCTGCAGAGGTTCATGCTTTTCTCTGGACATTCCTATTTCAGTCTTGGATGGCAACAAAAATAATGGTTGTTATATTGTCAACTGTAAGGTCAGCATTCAGAAGTGGTGTAAATTATACTGCTGTAAATCAGTCCAAGTGAGTGTGAGATGTGTTTTGATAGAAATTGCATGTTAGGGAAGCAAAATGGCAGGACTGACGAAAAGGAATCAAGCAAAGGAAAATAAGGGGGCTGTTATCCCAGAGAAGACAAGGGTATAAACCCTTGAATAAAGACTACAATATGTAGCCAGAGAATTATATGTCTCCTGCACTATCATTTGATTATTAATAAAGAAATAGACACTCGTTATCAAGTTGGACCTTTTTCCCATCCAACTTTTCTTCATATTCTCTTTCAAGGACAAACTTTTAACTACCTGGTGAACTCCTTATTAATAATTTCCTCCCGTACCTCCACTGCTGACGCCTCTGTATTCAATAGTAACTTTCTGATGTTCTTAAAAAAATACATGCTGACTTATGTCTGCGTTCTGATATAGTATTTTCCTATACAAAAGAGAACAATAAAATTAAGTTTTCTCCAAAATATATCAAAACAGAAGTAGCTGGTATAGGTAGGTTTCCTCTGAAGAGTTTGTACCAGAATTCATTTTTCATCCGTCTTCCTTGGTAGCATCAGGCTAAATAAGACTGTGAGAGCTATTTGTACATATCTTTCTCACTGTGTAGACTAATCAAAAAGTACAGGTAAGAAAAGCAGAGGGAGCTCTGAATGTCACATTAAACTGAATAGTCAAATTCAAATCTGCACACAGCTTTGCCTTTTGTTTTGTTCCAAGTGAGACTGGTCTCTGGAGCAGATTAATTAAAATTTCAGAGCCACATGTGTGCATATTTGGATATGTCACTTAGATACCCAGCTGTTGGCATATGGCACCCAGGGTTTCCAGTGATGTTTGTTTGTGCTTTGAAAGGTAAAAAAATACTCCTATCTTTAGCACCTCACAACACAGGTTTAACTTAACTCAGTACCCCAGTTCTGGCAGCACTGGATGTTTGTTTTCTGAAATGCAGTTTTGTTAAATTCTGATTAACAGACAGAGTGAAATCCTGAAGAAAAGCACCAAAAAATGTGAATTAATATTTTACAGAATTTAGAAATATTTTTTCAGCAATGACAGCTCATTACAGGGTTACTTTATGCACAGGACACAACTTTATCTATGGGCTTCATTCCCATTGTAGATCATACGAACTATTTACCTCTTGAAGGTAAATAGGAGAGCTTGACACTACACAGGTTTACACTTTTTAATCAAGTAAAAACAGAAGGAATAAATCTTGCTTGAATATTATTATATTTGTTGCGTAAATTATATTATACATACTTAATTCTTGTTAATTAAAAATTTTAACTAAAATGGATGTCCATGATCATGTTTAGCTGTACACTTTCACGAAGGTAAGTTGTTAGTGCTTTACAAGTGTCTTTCCTAAGGATTTCCTGGCTTCAGAAGTCATTTTATCTAATACTAAATGCAGCATTGTACAGGGAATTTCAATAGGAAAATTTCCTTGTTGATCTCATTTATATTGACAACCATACCTCATGCCTTTTACATATACAGCATTTATTGACCTTATCAAGCATCATGACAAGCATAATTTTCTGCTATTGTACTAATTCATGTCTGAGAACGTGGGATTGCTAATATGCCTCTAACACGTTAATATAAAACTCATGTAGTGGCTGTGCTTCCAAATTTTTCCTACAAACAAACAAGAAAAGACATAGCATGTTTTATGCTGTATGGACAGTTTTGGAATCCCAGGCTTCATTAAAAGCTCCTTGAAGTCCAAATGATTCTTTCATTTTACCTGTAAGTGTTGCAGATAAAGGTTTGATCATCTCACTTGACTTCACGTCTTTACTGAAATGCTATTAGATAAGCTTACTTTAATGTTCTAACCATGATATCTGGACAGAAGGTGATGAAACTTCTGCTGCCTTTAAATTCCTTTTGGCTTTCAGGAAGTAGATGACCAAACATCAAATTCTGGTCAGAAACATCTTCCACTGCAGACATGACCGAGGACATGACAGAGGGGTTTGTCATCCCTTCAGTCTGGGAACTGCTTTATCAGAGAACATCAGAGAACTAGAGATTAGGGGAGCTTCAAGGTTATGTCTGTGGTACCTCCATGCATGAGCTTGTTGATGGAAGAAGTCAGTTTGGGTCACCTTTATTTTTCCTTTTAATCATGCCTAGTCATTTCAAGTGTCCACAATTACAGAGTTCTTCAGCCAGCAGGTGCTGAATGTTATACTGAAATGTACCAGAGTGGGGAGAAATTGCTCTAAAATTTGCTTTGAAGTTGCTAAGGAAACCATCTGCCTCCTATCAGTTTGGTTCAGTGTAGCTTTATAACACAGCTTTAGCTGCCAGATGTCTATACAAGGGACTTCTCAGTGTCAAGGGAAGAACTGAAGAGAGAGAAGAAAAAGTTTACCTACCACCAGCATATAAATTATAATTGTTTCTGGGTGAGTTCAAAGTCTAATTTGTGGTGTGAATCATGGGGCTCTACCCTGGGATTAGACACCTATCATTTGACCCATGCTTCTAGACCCAGCTCACCCCAAAATAATTGTGAGCAGGAAGCTTGGAACATCTTTTTTTCTTTTTCTTCCTTTCTGGTCAGCAAGGAGCTTTCTGTTTCAAAATACAGTAAGTGTTCATTGCTTCAGAGTTCCACCTCTTGAAACTTCTGCCTGAATTTTGGCAACTGGAGATGATGGGTTAGCTTCCAGAGTCCTTTCAGTTTCTTTCCAAGAGAAGTTCAGGGAAAAGGAAAAGGAGAATTTAAGAGTAATCTCAAGCTCTTTTAATAAGCTACAAGCTTATTCTAGCTGAAGAACTGGATCCTTTTGGAAGCACCTACACCAGGCAGAAGAAAGCAGGCTTTTAGGAATTCACCAGAAAAGCTGAGGACTGGAAAAGTCAGATTTGTTTTCAGATGGAAGTTAAAGAGCATGCAAAGCCAAGAGCTTGCAGGCTGTTAAAAAAAGACTTCTTCTGGAAGTCTGACTTTGATACCAATGAATATGTGAAATAATATCACGATCTGGAATGAGACAGGCACAGTTAGAGGCGTGCCTCTGAGCAGAGCCCTAGGGCTGCAACCTCCAAGAAACACAGGTCCTGCAATACCCAATTCCTAAATATTACATGCCATCTCCTAGCTATCACACACGGATCCTTCAGCCCTGGTCATACTGATCAGCATAAGGCAATAGTAATTTATTTCTTACAGCAGACCTGCCTGGCACACTCATTACAGTGTGATCCAGGAGGGAAGAATGATTCATGTGATTAATTTGTCCTATGAAAAACATAACTCTATCTCTCAATCAGTGTTCAACAACAGTGAAAAAAAAAAAAGCCTTAGCCTTTGTTGTTTATAATGCTGGTCTAACAGACATTCACAGCCTCTGTGCTTTTTCTTTCCTCCCGCTTGAATCTCTGTACCACCACATTGTAACTCGTCAGAACATAAAGTCTTTAGTTCAGTGGCTGGTCAAAATTAAATACTACTATTATTCTAGATTCCTAACTCCTATTATAAATAATCCATTACTATTTCTATTTTTAGTGGTAGCCAGGAATGTTAAACAAGGACTACTGTACTAGACAAACAAGAACTACTGTACTAGACACCAGAGGAAAACGCCACACTGACAGTCCTGCCATCTAGAGCACTGGCAGGTGATAATGTCACACAGATGAATAAATAGATAAATGTTGGACCGAAGGTGGAAAGATTTGCATAAATCAGTCACAACAGAGAGTACAGATGTCACATTCTACAGTAGTTCATTCCCTCTAGGAAATCATGCTTCTTCGCATTGCTGAGTTCCATCTTTCAGTGGCACAGATTCTGTCTGCAGACTTAAAGAAATGCTAGATGCAATTTCTGTATTATCTCACAGGGGTTTTACTTCTGATGCGTCTTCATTCATTAGAAACATGCTGGCTTTCATTCCTCCTTCTAATCCACTGTCACACACAAACTGATTCTCATTTCTGCAACTTAAAAGTACAAGGTTGACTCCATCCAAGAAAAGATGTAAGCATTTTCCCAAGGTTATTTTTGCTGCAAAACTGACATAAGCAACCAAGACATGCAAATCAGCAAGTGTATACGGAAGTGTCCCCCAAGACTTCTGATCTTCTTTCCTGAAATCAAAGTAAAGAAGCTTTGCTGAAGGTGAAGTCTATTGGTAACAGCCCACAGCAGATGTCATGGCCTGAACAGTTAGTGGACACAGGAAAAATCAGATCTCAGGCATGCATATACTCTCAGTCCAGCCTACACTGAAATCCGGAGATGCTGTTCAGCTGCAGTGGGGACAGAAACTTTGCCCAGGCACCCAGATATTCTCTGAGAAACACTAGAAGAGAAATGTTGGGTCTGCACTACCCATTAATGTAGACAGAAGCAAGTACTCTCTTGGAGTTTGTCTGGGACAACTGTACTCAGTGTGTCCACCAGATATCCCACCTGCCTCCACTACATTACGACATGGCTGTCAGGCAAACAAAACAATCCAGGGTCCTTTCTCATGTGGCCCTAAAGGTGCATGCCACAGGGTTACCTGGGATTTGTAAACAGCTTGATCTTTATACACTGTGGTGAGAGAGGGATTGGTGGTGAAGGTAGCAAGGACTCACAGGTCTGTATTTGGGAGCATGCTAAGATGTGGACTAAGTTCTGTCTGGACCATGTTCCCAAAGGCAGTGCAGTGGTAGCACTGAAGTTAGTTCCTAATTCAAACTAGTTTATTTACTGTTATACACTTTTCCTGGAATCGTAATGGTTAAAAACAGTGTTAAAGCAATATTAAACATCTGCAACTCAAATGCAGATATTAAGGCTGAGGGAGGACACCTTTTATGTTTCCTGCGGTTTGTCTCAGACCCCATGGCACCACCATACTGAGATTTTGTCAAATGAGTTTGACTAAAGCTGACTTTCTGCACAAAAGACTTTGAGTGATATGAATCATCATCACCTAGAAGCTCCTTTCATAACATTATATTAAATTAAACAAAGGAGAACAACGAACTAGATGAGGCTTTGGGGACCTCTAAATCTAGTCTCCTATTTTTGCAGTTGAGAGTTTAGATGAGCTGTTCTGTCTTCATATAAACTAGTGAAGAGATAGGCTGCAAGTTCCAACAAAAAAGATAACTTTTAGAAATTATAAAAAAGGAATATTATCATAGAAGAAAAAATCTCAGTAACAATAACAATACAGTTGCAATTGTTATGCACATATTTCCATGTGTGCATACAGCATCCATTTTCCTGGTGCTATGGTCATGCTACCACTGGCCTTCTGACTCATAGGTCGATGGCTTCAGTCTGGTGGGGGTAGAGGGGGTTCAGAAAGTTGCTAGCATGGGGAGAATTTCACCAGGAAGAGTGGTGATGCTTTCTCTTCTTCACTCTAGTATCCATTTGGGGTCATTTTCATATGATTGTTAGCTCACCTATACACTTTCTTTGTCTTCATTGGTCTACAGTGGCATGTTATATGTGATTTACTGTATATGGTGCATTTTACATATGTTAAGTACTTGTTCTTTGTTACCCCTAAACCCAGTTTTGTCCGTCTCTACATCTGCATTTGTTTAAATAACCATTCATGAGAGACCCCATGGCACTAGAGCCATGGGATCTCTAGTGCAAAGCCTGTACCCCATCTCTTGTCATCTCATGCTTGCAATCCTCTCCGTTGCATCCTGCAAACCCATTTTTCCAGATCTCTGCTATCTGACAGACTGGAATTTCTTCACACCACATTGTTAAGTCACAATCATAAATATTCCATTCTACACAGAATACCTACCTGCTACTACCATCTATATAAAAATATAGATGTACCATATACAGATAAGCAACAATAAAACAAGTTAGACATGAGTAGTTGATCATTAGAAAAATTGCTGTTGTGATTAAAGCAAAACAAAGCTCTAGGCAGGTCAAGAAAATTTCAGAAAAAAACTTACCAACTCAGTACAAACCCTGTGGTCTGTTACTAGCAATGGCAGTGTTGTATTACTAGGCTACAGATGAGAGACAATGTGACTTCATGGTGGGTCTCTGACCTTTTATTTGTGTGGCATTTCAGATAATTACACTGTTCTTTCCTTCAGCTCTTAATTCTTTGGCTGTTTTTTCCATTGATCTAATTGGGTTTTTTAATTTTCATGGTATTTTAGATATACATATGTATAGATATAAAATGAATACCTAAATAATGGAAGAGTTCTTAAAGTGGGACCAAATGAATCCATTGCCAATGAAACAGTTACACTAGAGTTTTGCTGCAGATGTTTTAATTTCAGAATAATTTATATCTTATTAAGTCCCTAGAAATATTATTAAAATGAAAATGGAGTAATGGATCTTGTAGAAGGATCTAGGGGGGAAATAAAATTGAATTAAGGACAAATTAGTCAGTCCAGTTTTGATGAACATGTGGACTTAATGTGATGAACAAAGATCAGAGGCTTAATTCAGTGCTTTCATTTACAAGTTAGAGAAAGGCTTCAAGCTACATTACATGCAAGTCAATCTAATCTGTTTATGAAAAAAAAAAAAATGTTATCCCATTCTATCTGTTTCCCTGAAGGAATAAATCTTGAAAGTGCTTGGTGTATATGCACATCTCAACTGCAAGACTTAAACAGAGAATGGAAAATGTAGATAAGCAATTTATCTGGGTTTAGGTGGTTAGGTATGCTTATTTATATGAGAAGGAAGAGGAGAGAGTAGAGAAGTTTTGTTTCTGTCCAAGCCTTTGACCTGGAGAGGTGAGAGCCCACTCTTTGTGGGCATGTCAGGAGGAGACAGGAAGAGAAGCAAATCTGCTGGGTTTAGATTATGGCAATTTGCTCCTCGTCTATTCTTCCTAGCAGTGATGGTAAACACCTCAGGGTTCATTGCTTTCTATTAGCTGCAATAAAAATGCTGGTATTCAAGCTATATCGACATACTTAGAATTAAGCACAAAAGAACTCAAACAGTTCCTATTCTCCCTCCCCCCAAAATAGAAAAAAGGCGTAGTATATTTTTACCAGACTGCTCCAGGTCATACTTATGTGAAGATATAGATTCCATGATGAAATATGGATATGCTTCAAAAAATGTCTCCTAATAGACAACAAGATTTCATCAGCCTCATCCTTATTTAAAATGTTGTTTGAAAGTCTGCTGCAAGGTTGTTGTGTGCTCCACTACACATTCCTGTTAGCTGTGAGAACACTTAGGAAATCATTAGTAAACATCATCTTTTCAAGACAATCAACTTTGTATGATGTTAGCTCATGCATGCTAATTGTATAGATTTTTCACTGCCTGACTGCTAAACCTGATAGAAGAATAGATAATGAGTTTGAAAGAAGCATTGCAAGGTGCAGGTACATCAATCAGTATAATCCATTTTCTTAGACACACATTTCGTAGCAAAAGAAATCAGAATCATAGAATCATGGAACGGTTGAAATTGAAAGGCCCCTCTGGAGATGATCTAGTCTGACTACCCTGCTCAAAGTAGGGTCACTTAGAGCAGGTTGCTCAGGGCTATGTCCAGTTGTGTTTTGAATGTGTCCAAGAATGAAGACTCCATAGTCTCTCTGAAAAGCCTGTTCCACTGTTTGATTACCCTTAGAGTAAAAAAGCTTTTTCTTACATTTAAATGAAAAAATCAATTTGAACTATCTTTAGTCTTACTTGATGGGATTCTTGTTAGCTAAGTTTACTCTGAGAGTTGAACATCAACATAAGATTCATTTGACTACCACAGAATAAAATGAATTTTCTTTCAAATATCCTTCTTCCCACTGATTGTGGAGTGACATAGGCAAATGAGTTTAAACATCTAATCAATGATGACATGAATGCTACCAATGGTCATTTTTCTTTCATAGCACCACACAAAGTAAAAAATGAAAAATAATAAAGACCCAAACAAAAAAATACTACTTTTTCTCTAACCCTCTGGGTTGAAAAGAGTGATTTCCAATTACTAGGATTCAAAATATGCAGCTATTCATCTTTTTTTCTTTACTTTGTTATGCTTTGCTTGTCCTCTGCTCATGGAAACCATCTCTATGGGATCCCTTGTGCTATGGGAATACAATATCTTACCCCTCTCCACTTGTAACCTCTAAACCTGATGGCTGATTTCGACTAGAGTTAATCTAAGGAGAGGCATCACATGAGAACCCAGCACCAACAAGTTTTGTGAAAATCAACAGATGGTTGATAATGAGGAACAGGAGAGCAGAATTCAGTGTTTATCCATTTTGAGAGGTAATAGACAACTGACCGACCTGCCATGAGTACCAGATGGCCAGTCAATGCACTCATAATTCCAACCTAGCTACAGGACAGGATTGTTTCTTGCCTTGAAAACAGAAAACAGACAGGGAACATAGTAGTAAGGGAATCACACATGGGTAAGCGGAGCAAGAGAAATATTGGGCATGTGTTAAACTAGGTGGTATCACAGGAATTCAGGGAACACAGAGAATCTGGGGATACTGCAGAGGGAGCAGGTGAGGATGGATATAAGACATAATCTATGAGAAGTGAGTTTCAGTAGCTCCACATATTGATTCACACAGTACCTCATACAGTCAGGAACTGAAATGCAATCGGCCAGGCTTCAGCCTGACAGTAAATGCCCTAATCGTCAGTTTCTGCTCTCAGTTATAGTGCTATAAAAGTAGAATAACTCCCTCATTTGTTATTTTATTCCTAGTTATCACAAGATGACCCATCTGTTTATATTTTCTCATGCAATGTATGGTTATGGCAAATTGAAATTCCCATGAAATCACAATACTTTGCATATACTTAGCAGCATCTAAGAAACCAAGAGTCCTACTTGTCAAATAGAAGACTACCATCTGATTAACATTTTAAGTGTCAGAGTTGCTTGGATGACACATTTAGCAAGACGCAGAATAACTTCAGCCATATGCTTTAAAATACTATGAGAGAGAAAGGAGAATTAAGCTTAAGTAGAAGCCTAATCCATGGCCAAGACTAAAAAAATGGGTGCCTACACTTAGGCTCTGAAATCTGTAACAAATCATTTTCTCAAATGAATGAGTTTTTGAAAGAGCTAGCAAATCCAGACTACTCCAGACCCTCACATCTGCAAATTTAACGCAAGAAAAGCAATCTGATTTGGAATCAGTATCCTTTCTCGAGATAATTTGGCAGGTGTTGACACACGGAACCCTGGTGTAATCACTTTACTCTTCATCAGACAAGAGAGAAAGTGTTACATCTTTTCCTCGCCTTAGAACCATTAAGTGGGAACGCATCCAGTAAGAAGCACGTAAACCAAACTCCGTTCACTAAAGGACAGTATCTGTCTGTTCCATACATATCACAGAATCAGTTCGTCTGTGAGGATGTCATAGGAAACATTCAAAAGCCTTGCTAGTCTCAAGACAAACAACATCCACTGCTTTCCCTTCGCCCACTAAGCTAGTCATTTCACCGTAGGAGGTGATCATGTTGCTAAGGCCTAATTTCTCCTGTATCTCCATGCTGACTGCTCCCAATCAACTTCCTGTCTTTCATATGTTTGGAAACAGTTTACAGGATATTCCAGGATTGAGGTGAGATGGCCAGTCTGCAGTTCCTTGGATTCTCCTTCTTGCCTTTCTTGAAGATACGAATGGCGTTTGCTTTCTGCCCATCCCCAAAAACCTCCCCTGATCACCACAATCTTTCAAAGATAATTGAGAGCAGCCATACAATGACATCAGCAGCTCCCACAGCACTTTTGGGTGTATCCCATCAGGTTCCAGTGACTTTCATATGTCCAGTTTTGTTTAAATGTTCCCCAACCTGATCTCATGCTTCAGACTTCTCCATTGGTTTCAAGAGTCTGGATTTCCTGAAGGCAAATCTCTCCAGTAAAGACCAAAGCAAAGAAGGCATTGAGTGCCTTGGTGTTTTCCATGTCCTTTGGCATCAGATCTTCTGCTCTATTCAGCAGCAGGCTCACATTTTCCCTCATCTTCCTTTTGCTCCTGAGCTACCTGTAGGAACTGTTCTTGTTGACCTTCATGTCCCTTACGTTTTCAACTCCAGGTGCGCTTGGGCTTTTTTAACCTTGTCTGTGCGCTCTTGGACAGTGTCTCTGTATCCCTTCTGGGTCACTTCTTCCTGCTTCCACATCTTGTATGCTTTCTTTTTTGTGTTTAGGTCTTGTCAAGAGGTCCCTGTTCATGCAGACAGATCCACTGTTGTCTTTGCTTGACTTTATACACATTGGGATGGACCAAATTTGAGCCTGGAGAAAACAATCTTTTCAAATCAACCAGCTGTTCAGGACTGTCTTCTCCCCAAGGTCATATCCCATGGGATTTTTCCAAACAGATCCCTAAACAGGCCAAAGTCTGCTCTCCTGAAGTCCAGGGTTGTGATCCCGCTATTTGCTTTGTTTCTTCCTCTCAGAATCCTGCACTCTACCACTCATGGTCACTGCATCCAAGGCTGCCTCCGACCTTCACACTGCTGACCAGTCCTGCCTTGTTTGTAAGCATGAGGCCTGTATCCTCTCATTGGCTCCTTCACCACCTCTGTCAGGAAGTTGTCATCAGTGCTGTCCAGCAACTTCCTGGAATTCTTCTGCCCTGCTGTTTTCTTCCTCCAGCAGATAATGGGGTGTTTAAAGTCCCTCATGAGGACAAGGTCCTCCAAACATGAAGCCCCATCTACTTCTTGTTCAGGCAGTCTGTAGTGGATTTCCATCACACCATCACCCATGTTACTCTGCCCTCTAAACCTGACCCATAAGTTAGTGCACTATCTGTCCCAGTCCATGTCCATTCTTCTAGTGCTGGTGCATGGGAAGTACCTATAACATAAATGTGTTATTCCAGCTAAAATTCAAATTTGTTTTCTGCCACAGGGTCAGACAGAGCTACTATGTGGATGGGAGAGGGGTAGCAAGACGTATAGAAAAGCAACCTCTACCTTACAGTATGACTGATGTGCACATATTTAAATTTCTATAGAAAGGGAGTAAGGTGGCAGGTTAGGGTGCTGCTTTCAGTTCATATTGACTTTGGAGGGGACAAACCTGACAGCTCCTTTATATCAAGTTCTTACTGTTATCTGAACTGATATCACAGTACCATGTCCAAGGAGGTACGTGACCTCCCTGTAGCTTAATGTCTAAAATATCAACTTACAGATAACATCTTGCAGAATGAAACAAGCTCCCTTCAGCCTCCTACACTTAGAGCAGACTACAAGTGCCCTCCAGACTTGCAAAAAGTTTAGCTAATAAAAGCTTCAAAAGACATCTTATAAAACATGGTCTATTGGTCATTTGTCTCATTTCCCTATGAAAAAGGCTACCAATTTTCCTATCTTTTTCTGAAAGAGGTGCTTGAGACATAATCAGGAAAGGTTGGATCTGAAATATTTTGTGAGAAAGAACTTAGTTGAGTTAAAGCTGAACTGGTCACCAAGATAACTAAGGCTGAGTTAACTAAAGATGTGCTAGCTAAAGATGTGGTAACACCATTGGCCATAAGGACATAGTGAGACATAAAACTTGTTTCAAGTGTGCGCGTAAATATAAAGTTCATCACACTCTGAAGACCACTGCTAGACTGAGACCATAATAAAGTTCCCACCTTCTCTTTTCTTGACCGCCAGCTCTGCTTGCAGCTGTCAAATCTAAAGCCAGCTCTGCTCACTATTGATAAAAGCTGCACTGATTCCAGTGGGAATACTCAAATGAAGAAGGTTCTTTCTATGAACAAAGGTTCAGAAAAACAGATTTTCCCTTTAAAACAGGGAGAATATTTCTGCTTTCAGCAAAATAATCTGTACATTTATGATGTTTGACAAATTAGACCATTTTCCTACCTGAACAATGCTTCCCTCTTTGTTTCTTTTAATTTCAAATGTTTTTTTTCCTATGAATCTACAGCTTACTTTGACCTTGGAGACATTGCATCCAAGCTGGCTGAAGAGGTCCTAGACTTGTCCAGCTTGATGGCCAGTGTAATATCATCCCCCTCAACCTCTACTCCTCCTGCTAGAGAAAGACACAGGGTTGCAGCCATTCTTCCCACTAGTTACATGCAACTAAGCAAAAAACTGAACTCAGGGAGTCATAATTTCCTAGGGACTTAGCAATCCAGCCATGTCTGATCAGGTTTACCGAGCTCTTTGGAAAATAAATACATCTCATCATGTGCTCATGTAATACCTGGGAAAATGTTCCAGTGTTTCAGTGTAAGTCCAATGGCATATTTGACAATGTTATTTCTGCAGATGTGTAATACAATGTGCTTTTTCAGGCATTTAAGCAGTAATATCCATTACAGTGTTCTTCAGAGTTTTACAAGGGTGCACTTTTTCTTTTTGTTGTCATGTATTTGTGTGCTTAACTGTAATAGACATGTTGCATCATATTACCAACATTTCACATTATTATTTAATAAACAGCCAAAAAAGAAATCTCAGCAGGATGATTATACTTTCACATTTCACTGTACCAGTGAGAAACAATTACACTGCAATCCAATAAAAAAGAACTGCTACAATAGGGAGTTGAAAATGTAAGGTGGTAGCCTGTGAAAAAACTGTATTGCTTTTCTGCAGATAGTGCAGGCATTGTTTTTAAAAACACAGTGGAAATTTCTAGTTTTCTTTAAAAAAAAAAAAAATTTAGATGCATCACAGATCTGAGAGAGGAAAGTTAAAACTGTGAGCAAAGTTCACCTTTAAGAAATAGCTGTTGGCATTCAAACTGATATGCTTCTGCTTTTGGGAGAAGCAAAGTGAACCCTGTGGGTAGATGGGGGAAAAAGAGACCAAGGAACAGACCAGTAAGAATCAGGTTAAAAAGGAAAACGGAAAAAGAAGTGGCTGAATGCTCTACAATTGGAAGGCAGAAAGGATGAAAATAAGAAATGGGCAAGCAAGGACATCATTTATTCACCTTCACCAGGAGAAGATCTCCTGGAGAAGAATGGAGACAAAGCAGGACTTTTCCACAAATGTACATCCTGCCACCTTTAAAAAGTCACAAGACAGTAGACTCTTCAGATAAACAAGTGCAAAGAATCAATAAAATTTTGCAAGTATGGAAGAAACATTTAAAATTTGTTCCCCCTTTTTGTTGACTCTTCAGTTCTGCATGTATACAGATCTACTTGCAGAGCTAGTCTATGTAGGTGATAGCTGTCTGAAACTGGGACTCTTCTGTAATGTCTACAGACATTGCTGAGTACAATAGCTTCCATTCTCTGCCTGGGAGTCTCCAATGTTACCAAAAAAACCCTTTACTTATGCTCAGAAAAAATGGTGTATACTGCAGGAAAAAGTGATTTTTAGAGTATATTATGTCAGCATGTCTGTTGCACAAATAAATGTCAAACACATTGCAGGTTACAAATTCAGACAATTTATCTAAAGATTTAGGCATCTAAATTTAGGTGTCTGCACGAGTTAAAAATTTAACCTTTGATGGTAGCCAATGGAGATCTGGCCAGTACAGATATGAACTCTGGAGAGCTATTTGTCTCCTCTAAAAGCAAACATCTGCATTTGGTCAGGTAAATAGTTCTCTATACTCTGTTGGTTGACTTGATTAAATCTCCCTTGATTATAATGGGATCTTAGATGCCTGGCTCAGAGGGTAAAGGTGTTAATAGCAGTCTTCGCATTATAATTAGGGAGACAGCAGCCCTCGTATGTGGCAGAACTGGAATATTCTAAGTTGCTTTAATGGTTTTTCTAAAATGGTCCCCAGCTGGACTGGCATTGTGTTACACATCTGTAGATGTCTGAACCTTTATCTGAATCCTGCCCTTAAATTCCAAAGTGAATGAGAACATCACTCAATTCCTCATT
>NW_009634503.1:12237-15755 GCF_000690535.1 Cariama cristata | reverse complement strand
ACAGCGCTGGGGCTGACCTAGGGTTGCCCTGGGCCCAGACCGGGATGGGGCAGCGGGAGGGTCCAGATGACCGCGCTCCAGGCGGGGAATGCTTCGAAGCAAAGTCACCCCCGTTATCCCCTTTATAAGCGCACCGCACCCCCAGCCTGCCCCAGCCCCGTGGATCCCACAGCTGGACCACCGTCGCTTCACCCCAAGGTTCCCATCCACCAACAGCCCCGTCGCCTTCAGCCCTGACAGGTAAAACTGGACCGGCTCTTCTAAAAATAAAGCCCAGAAGGATCTGGGTGACAGCGTTGGGATGTGTTGGGACCTGCCCCGGTGAAGCCTTCCAGGGCCAGGTCCACGGGGAGGGAGGCAGCGAGCTCCATCCCACCTCTGGCCGCTTCTCACAGCTGTGAGCCCAGCACTCAATTTTCTCCGTTGAGCAGCAAGGAATCGGGGTTTTATGAGAGCCACGACCCCTCTCAAAGTGGGTAACGTGCTGGCTCAATTGCCAAAGGACCGAGGGAACAAAGTTCATTAAAGTCAGCAACAACTTAACCTACTTCCAGATTTTTCTGGCAGCCCGAGCCCTGCGGGTCCTCCCCACTGAAGTGGAAGGCCCCGATAACGGTTGTTTTGTACCAGATACACGCACAGTCTGTTACAACATTTATCAGTAATATTTAGATAGAAACGGGCTGGCAAGGCTCCACGCAAGCTATTTCTAGAGGGAAGTTTTCCTGCCGGAGTGCTGGGCTGGGAGCTCAGCCCTGCCAGGCTGGTAAAAGGGGTTTGGCTGAAAATGTCACCTAAGCCCCAGTGCGGCGTTCAGCCAGGGACATCGAGGAAACACGGGGCCGACCGGGGATCTCCTCGGGCACCGAGCACCGTGGGGGTTCACCCCACCCAGCACGGCTGGAGGAGAAGAGCTGGATGACCTTAAGCACAGTCCCGTCACGTTTGGACACTGCGCCGGATGTACAAACATGACTTCTCCATTTCAGAGCTTTCTTGGCAGTATTATTTTTTTTTAAATCAACTCTGGAAAACGCCACTAGCTGCCCAGTTTGGTTTCCTCCAAGATTGTATCTGTTGTCTAGTTTTTAAAAGCAAAGGGAAAGTCATCATCACACCTTCCTACGTCCACCAAACACCCTGTCTGCACCCGCTGAGACGCCCTGAATTCGGCGTATGACAGCAGGGACGGGCGCAGGCTGCCTTTGTATGAGGAAAACACGTGGGCATCTGTCAGAGACAGCAGCTGGCCACCACGGCCGGAGAACCGCTGGCCACCTGGGCTGGGCCAGCGCCAGGCACGTTCCCTGCAGCAGCAGGGCTTCCTCCCACCTGCCTGCCCTCCGAGAGCACACCGGCGGTGGGAGGATGCCAGCTCTTCCCTCCTGCTTCATCTCTCCCTCCCCTGAGCACAGAATCAGGTAAACAGGATGTTCCTGTAATGTCTGAGCACCACTAAAAAAAGAACGAAAAAAAAAATATCCATGGCTTTGGATTATCCCTAAAGAAGAACGAAGGTACCCAAATGACAGACAACCACCTCCTCCCTGGCACCCAATTCTCTGTTGATTTTCGCTCTGTGTTACGTCTCTACCAAACTGCAACACAGCTCTGACTGAAGATAGAGGAGTAACCTGTTTTCTGGACCTGTATGTTCTCCAGAACCAAGAGATGCCAGCTGCATGATATCAAGTGTAAAACATGTTTTCCAATAAAATTCTACGTTCAAAGTAGTCTTTCTGCCCCCACAGAGACAGAAGCATTCATACATACATGCTTTACGATCAGGAGTAACTGTGTAGCACCAGGGAAACTTTAACAAAACCCTTTTCTTGCAGTCTTTCTTAGAAAATAAAAGGATTTCCTACAGTAAACTGCTCAATTACAAAATCCCAACCTATTTCCCCGCAAGCCATCTGAGTGCTCTGAAGCCAGCACATCTCCATCTAAAAAAACCTAAAACCCAAGGAAGGAGAGCTGTGACAGACAGAATCCCGCACCAAGATGCGTGTTTATTAAAACAAATCACAGGCTGTACAGAAGCAGCACAAAGCTGCTGAGCATGCACAGACCCAGATCTCCTTTATCGCAGGGAACAGCCGCGTACACTCATGCTGAGGGAGGATAAATTCCCAAGTCAGGGTCATATCTGCAAGAGGCTCTTGCAGATATATCTGAGACAGAGAGATACCAAGGGGGTTCATAAGCATGTTGAGAAGGAAGAAGTTTTCAATTAGAAAAAGGTTAAACAAAGCAGCAAGCACTGTAGTGAGACAGCTGACGTTCTCGGTCAGTGTAAATCTCTCAAAGATGGATCTAGACTAAGCTGGGCATGACCTCAATGTTGCTTCATGAGGGAATTCAACGGAGAGCCAGCACTCGAGCAAAGCATTGATCACTAACGGACTGCTGCAGTTACATACTAGGTCACTACATTTACACATTTCAGGGCTCCATCCACTTCCCCTCTCTCATCAGCCACCCAGACATGGAGTTCCTAGTCTCTCTCTGTTCAAACTAGAGCTGCAGGCAGTTGCAGTAGTCCCTAAAAGGCTGGAGGATTCAAAAGGTTGGGGTTACACAAGTGGCAACGCAGCCATGTTATGTCTCTGGGCTCCACGGCTCCTATTTCTTTCTGCCTCCTCTTTCTTTGAGTGCCAGGTGAATCAGAGAGCCACTCGTCATGTTGTAATAAGCCAGGGAGTTGGAATCCTTGATGAAGATGCCCTGAGGGGAGGAGAAAAGAAAAAACAAAACCCGACAGTGACAGCAGAAATCTTAATGCTCCCTTCCCGCAACCCCGCCCCCAGATGAAGCCCTCCTGGCTGTACTCTCAGCATAGGGTGATGACGGAATGCTGCAGGCTTTGGAAAACCCTGGAGAGATCCCAGTGTCTCAGGAGATGGGCATGCTGGGAATGATGCAAGAGAACAAATAGACAATATACACTATATACCTCTACAAACATAAAGACAGTCACCACAACAAGTGAAATTATTTAGGCTTCACTCCCCCTCCTTTTTTTTTTTTTTTAAAAGAAAAAAAAAAAAAAAATCAGTTAAGCTTCTTTCTTTCTTGCTAAGGGTTAACCCGGTGTCGGCCCACAGATGAACTCCTGAGGAGGTAAGTGCAGAAAGTTCACTGCTTAGGCAGCAGGTTGTGCCTGTGCACATGCATGACTGGAAACAAGTTACTAAAAAGCAACAGTGCCTTTCTGACAGCTCCAGTCTTGAGAGGAAGAGAAAGAGAGATCTCTTCCCTTCCGTGTTTTGGAGAAAGTCTTTTCCGAGATACCAGGGTTTCAAGGTACTCTCGCCCACCTTCCAGAGCACGCACGACACATCAGTGGGAGCAGACTGCTGTAGTTAAATGTCAAAAACCCACAATAAAATAACAGGCTGATTTCAGAGAAAGCCATCAAACTTAGAGGACTCATCTGCAGCAGCGACAACATGAAGGTCCACTGATGCCCCTTATTATAGGTCTGTCCTGCCCTAAGAGCGTGCAGTTCTGTAACC
>NW_009634503.1:9697-12205 GCF_000690535.1 Cariama cristata | reverse complement strand
CCAATACCTCAGTACGTACATTACAACTTTTTCTTGTAAAAAGTCAGCCTGCGTGTGAGAACGCACTGAAGTAACAAACAGCATTTGCAGGGCTCGTACCCACCTCGTACTGCAGCTTCTGTTTCCCAGCTGGCATCCCTGTGGCCTCGTGGATCTTAACCTTTATAACAGACACCTAGGGAGAATCAAAGAGCTTGCTCAGGCTTTTTTTCCCCACTGTGCGGATGGCCAGCACTGCTCCCCCAGCCACGCAACCCTGCTGGGCAAGAGGCTGCACTGTGGGCAACATCCAGAGCTTTATAGCTCCTGCTATGCAGGTCAACTGCTATCCTCAAAGCAAAGACACTCGGTAGCAAAACAAGAAGGGGTAGAGGTCATGTTAATAAGCTACATGCCTGGTCCGAGAGCGGCAGGGTGAACACCAACACTTGGCCGTTCAGCTTCCATTCTGTCTTGTCCTGCATGTTGGGAACCTGGACTTTGACCGTGACCGGACCCTAGAGGAAACAAAGATAACGTCTCTTACAGGCAAGGAGGCTCAGGACTACGATAAAAGAGCAGCAGCCAAATTATTTATACACACACAGCGGCAGACAAATTATTTATTTCCAAAACTAGCCACCTATCTCCACTTCTCGGTAAACACACAGAAATGTATTTGCCTCAACACCGAGAAAGTTACTTCACTGCTACCAAAATGAAACATTTAGTTGGATTTCTCTCTCATTAGTCCCCCCTTTTGCATGCCATTCACCAAGCATCACATGCATTCACAGTACTACAGAGTGAACGTATGAAGCATTAAACAGGAGACTGCTTCTGTGCGCGGATGTCCAGGAAAACCATATAGTCTTCTTAAAGGACTTAAAACTCAACCCACGATGATGGCACTCCTCAGGAAGGAATTCAGTCTAACATTTAGTTCATATTGTTATGGAATATACCCCACATTACCATACTATCACACCAACATTGATATATTAAATCTTCTTACATCTGCAGCTTAGCAGTCCTCTGCTTAAAAGCTCATTAGCAGCTTTAGTTCTTCACATTACTATAAACTTACCTCTCACCACCCTTAATTACAGAAGAGTACCATCTCACTACACTGTGTGTAGCGCTGCATCGCTCTTTCCAGTAAAACACAAAGCAGTTCAGTTTGCTCAGGAATGAGAGTGGGAAGAAGCCATCTCAGAGAGTCACTCCCTTGTGAAGTACTTTTGTACGCCAGCTCCCCTCTGCGTAGTGGACTGGCTTTACATCCCCTTCGGGCAGAGGAGGCCGAACTGCCCGGCGGGGTCAGGACTCCATCGCTTCTCAACAAGCAGCCAGCCCACGCACGTACCTTGTTCCTGCGCAGAAACTCCTCCTCCGGAATCAGGCTATCTTCGCTCTTCAGTTTCTTTGAGACAGGCTCATCCTCCATCGGTGGTGGTGGGTGAACAGGAGGCATCGGTGCTGGGGAAGGAACTGGAGCCACGGGAGGCGCAGGAACAAATGCTGAAATGGGATGGGGGGACACAACACAGCCTGCAGTCATCCACTGAGGATACAGCAGACACTCCTTCACACAAAAATTCTTTTAGCAGACCAGTAAAGGCTGAAAATACATGCCACAGTTTGTGGAGGAAGTTAACACAACCAACAGTAACATGCAAACTTCAAACGTTAGGAGATCTTTCATATTGGGAAACAGTCCAGGAAAAGACAACAAGCAGCGTAATAGCTTCCTGCAGATCTTGGAAAAAAGAAAATGCTCTCAGTTTGGCATGCAGCAGTGCCAGCACCTCGATTTGGAGGAAAAAAAAAAGAATTGTTTTTTACATCACACTTTTCAACTTCAAAGCACGTAATGCTATGAAGCTGCTATGAGGAAAGGGGCCAGCCAACAGCTTTTCCTCCTGCAGCAGCAACTTCTGTAATGAGCTGTAACACCCAGTGAGGTGCTGGCAGTTCCTCTTCACTCTGGTTCCTTTTGGAAAGCAGCGTGAATTCTTAATCTTCACCTGGGCAGGCTCCCAGGGACACAGACATAAAACGGGTGAGACAGAATTCTCTCTATTTCATGCCGCGGGAGGATTCCTTGGCCAAAAAGCAGTACTGCCAGGTAAGTCGTATCAAACACCTCAAAATTCTTAATGATGGGACTTAGGGTCTGCAATCCCAATTACATGCCATTGCCAGAGGCACAAAAGGAAAAAACAATCAAAGCTCAAGCCCACGTTATACAGGAATCAGCTGACAATTAACCAGAAAAAGCTGAAGTTACTGACCTGTTGGTACTATCATGGGAGGCGGGCGGGGGCTCATGATGGGAGGAGCAGAAGGTGGCATGGGGACAACATTGATGCGCGGGGTATGGATTATTGGTGGCATGGGGGTGGCTATGACGGATCCTGGAGGCAAACGGACCACGGAAGTCATTGGTGGACGAGGCATGACTGGAACTGCAGAAACAACAGCGGCGCGAACAGGAGGGGGCATCTGGAGAGAGAAGGTAGTTTTTCT
>NW_009634503.1:0-9663 GCF_000690535.1 Cariama cristata | reverse complement strand
CTGATTAAAATAACCAGGGAAACACACCATGGATTTCTGCTGGCCAATGACTTGCTGGGAACCTTAGCAGGCCCACCGCTGGCCAGCCCAAGCTGCCTGGAAACAGGCACAGAAGCCTCATTAACAGATCAAATAGTTCCTCCTGCCCTCGCCACTCAGGTCTCAGACCATGAGCCGCTTGGCAGTCTCAAAAGAAGGAGCTATTTCAGAGTCACGTAGCAGAACCCCTGGGGCAGGAACACTGGGCAGTGAGTCACCTGTGAACGTTTGTTACCTGCAGCTACTTTTATTCTGCATCATGCCTTTTTACACCTAAAAAAAGGCCCCCCGCCCATTCCTTTGTCAGCCATACTCTCCTCCTCCAAGATGTCACTGCCCAGGTTTTTCCTTGGCCCAGCTGACCATGTCTTTTTGATACCTCCAAGGACAAAAAACTCCACCTAAGTCTTATTTTCCACTTTTAACAACAAGTTCAATAGGGTTCCTCTGATGTTTCCAAATGACTCTCAAACCATGAATGCAAAATCTGCTTCTAGGGCAGCGCCCTGCTGTTATAACCCTTGATCTTCATCTGGACTCCCTTCTAATTAACTAAGGTCACAGTAATTTGCTTTTGGAAGCCCAAACACTCACTGTGGGCGGACGCGGCACGGATGTGATAGGCGGAGCGCTAGCTGGGGGATTCGCTGCCGATGAAGGAGGGGGTGGCTGGGGTATTTCATTGGGTTTGCTGGGACCGATCTTCTCCTTGCTGTCATCTTCTGGCACCAGACCCTTGGCCTTATGGATAGCTTCAATTTGCTCTTGGAGAGTAATATTGGCCTGAGCAGCCTGTTGTGTGCGGGCCATGCTGCCCGAGTGGCCATCCCATGTCACCTGAGAAGATACAATAAATCAGAATAACCCCAGCCTGTCTAGACTGCAATGTGAGCTGCAAATAAATCAAAGAGTAACTTTACAGCAAGAACAAAGTTCAAAAGACTCCTGTCTCTCTGACCATTCATAATATTACAGGAACCCGTTAAAAATCAGAGTTTCCACTCTACCTTTTCCTCTGGTTTCTGGATTTCTTCTTCACCAATCTTTTTACCAATGGCAGTCTCTTCTACACCGAAGATATCAGTACGGCGCTCTGCCAGCTGTTTCAAACTGCTTTCAATATCCAAACCTGCAAGCAAAAAGAGAAATTCTTATCTCAAGTGATACAATCAAAGTCAAACATGATCAAGCCTCTGTTCACAATCTTTAAGTTATTTGGTACCTAATGGCTGAGAGCTGGTCCTTTTAGAAAGATACTGCAAGTGATGGCTGGTCAGCAGCAGCTAATGCTCTTTGCCTTTCACTTATAGAAAGGCTTCAGTGTACCAAAGACAAATGTATCCACATAATCAGCACACTAAGGACATCATACCGAAAGCTGCATTTAAGATGGCCCTTATCGGTGGGACCTGGGGGGACTGAGGGCGTGTGGTAAGAGTTCACAGAACTCATCTAGGCACTCAGTTTTGCAAGCTGTGTCAGATACTCAAGCTGACCTGGGGCATAGACCTCGTCATCACTCTGCTTTTCACGGATGGATCGGTCACGCTGCTCCAACCATCGAGGATCCAGGAGACCAATTCGCATATGTTCTTGCATTTTACTGGCAGGAATTTTCTCTCCAGTGATGGGGGAAACAAGATACTCATCTGGAGCCGGGGCAGGTGGTAATGGTTTTGAGGCTAGAAAAACAAAACCACATTGTTAAAAACACATCAGAGGATGCAGCCTAGAAACAAACGCTTTTGCAAATATTCAGGAAGAAATGAAGCTTTTCTTCACCAGCCTGATTTACCTTTGGGATCGTAATCTTTCCGCACAATGACCTGATCTGGCGTGGGAGGAAGAGGTGGTGGCATCGGGGTTTCTGGAGGAGGAGGAACCTTCTGACCTTCATCTTCATCATCTGAGCCCTTATTTATAGGGGAAAAAAAAAAAAGAAAATCATAACCAAGTTCCTGTAGTCAAGCATCAACAAAAAAGATTTGAGAAAGGCATAAAAATCTTATGCAGCGCTAGAAGAACTGATTATGCAGCTTCAAAGCAACAGAGGTATTTTGCCTCTGGACACCTCTGCTACGGTGGTTCCTCTGGATAATCATGATTCAGAAATTCAGTGGAGCCAGAAGAGGAAGCAAGCACTCCTCAGCTTCCACATTACCACAGCATGGCACGCAGGGGCTTATGGTTAACCATGCTCTTGTTCCTCGTTACCAGAAAAACAGCTTATACACAGTGGGTAGAGGAAGAGTCTAAAATGAGTCATCTTTCAGTGCTCCAGAATCTGTGCAGAAGAAAGCCCAAGAGGTTTGACCACAGAAATACAAAATCCACACCATTAGCTGACAAAATTACTGGATTTCTCTCTTGGAAATTGTATTGTCATGGAAAACATTAGAAATACCATATTCCAGCAGGAACAGGTTGTTCTGAAATGTCATCATAAGGAAATCTCATTTTCTCAAGAAACAAAGGAACTTCTGACAGTGAAAATGAAGGGCATCATAAACCACACAGCTTTACAGGATGAAAGTTAACGCTGATTCTGTTGGCTCGCTACCTCATCCATATCCTGCACTTGTGTGTCTTGATCCAGCTGGGCTGGGGGCTCATCTGTTTTCTCTTGCTTTTCATCCTCCTCATCTGACTCCACCTCCATCTCTACCTCCTCACTTTCCCCAAACTTCTCATAACGCTCCTGGATCAGGATTCGAGCTCCCAGCTCTTCTGGAGTGGTGGGAGGAGGGAAATTCCCTACAATGCAGAAAACAGAGCTTCTGTTTCTCTATCCCGTTTTGTTGCTGAATGCACAGACAGAAATATCAGTTTACTGAATGAAAAGCAGTTTCTTTATAAAGCAGTGGCATCAAAATCTCCTGGGAGCCAAGGTATATAGAAGGGAATGGATGGAGTCCATACAGACCCCAATGTTAGCATGACACATGAAGGTACTTATAGGTGAAAGCACTACTAGAAAGCGGGACAAGTTCTGCTGTCCTGTTGGAAGGGAAAAAGCAGACAGTAGTGCTGTCCTGGACTTCGTTCAAGAACACTACTGACTCCAGAAAAAAAAAAAACAAACAACAGCCCTGCACATTGTCACTAGAAGGCTTTCCTCTTCATCTTTGAAGGATATTCAGCTGTAAAACCCAATGTCTGTCTGAAAATGGCATTTCAGGACACAGCCCCTACTGAAAGGGAGTAGCGTTTCACAGAGGTTACAAAGCTCAACTTCAGTACCTTGCTCATTGGGCTGAAAGTCAACTGTTTCCACAACCACAAAGTCATGCCAATCAATCTGGGCATAAGCAACACGCTCCTTTTCCTTCTCCTCCTCTTCCTTCTTCCTCTCTCGCTCCTGGAACTTTGCCCACTCCACTCTGTAATACACCTGCACAATCAGATGCAAAGCACATACCACATGTCAAACGAGAAACACATCACAGTCACCTCTACAGCATTTAAACGTTTACACAAGCACTACTTCAGAGGCCTGGCAGGACAAAGAAAGATTTGTACTTCATTTAGAAGCTATAGGTTTGTCTACCGAGTAGCGTACTGCAACAGTTTTGTAAAGTGGTTTTCTAAAGCTGGAACTGCAGACTTCTTGAGCCAAGACCAAGCCAGCCAGGTAGAACACAACTCAGGTATCACTGGAGATTCACAGCCAGCAAACAGTTCACAGACCCTTTGTTACAACCCTGCAATGCCACCTTTCCAAAGCAAAAGCAGTCTTCATGACGAAGACAGAAGTCAAAGTAATAAAGAACAGCTTGGAAGGACTATAAGTGACTGAGGTGTCACAGTGAAGTTGTCCGAGAGGGAAATATTCTACTTTGTAAAGCGCTTGGAAATGGCATCGTGCAGGATCTATGCCTCTATGCTGCCACAAGTAAACTACCACCTAGTGTCCCTATTGGCAGTATTTTAAAGGCAAGCTTGAGAACCCTGTACTGTTCAAGTGACTACAGAGGACACATCCATTTTATTCTCTGTATGTTTGTATTTGCTGCCAATAAGTCAGAAACATGCAAAGAGAAAAAATTCAAAACATAACTGAAATGCTTCAGCAATTTAGCAAATTTTTCAGGTAATACCTGATCTAGGACTTCCTTGGGATTTTCGGCCTCTTTCTTCAGTTTGAGGAGTAAGCCTTTTGGCGGGATCAAGATCTGAAACATATTTTGCCTGACAGTTGGTGACAAATTCTTTTGCCAAAGCCTCCTTAAAAGCAATTATTCTCTCCCCACACCGATAAAATTATCAGCAGACCCCCGGGGCTACGTTCCAGTTATTCTATTGCAACCCTCTTGTTACGTATTGCTTGTACTTGCACTTAAAAATATTCACCCTTGGCCTTCCAACTACCCTCCATATTTAAAAAACCCGTAACTTTTACACGTATTACAATAGTGTCTGGTACATTTAAGTAACAGCCCACTGTGGTCAGCGCTGCGTGTTGCCAACAATGTAGGAGATACCCACTCTACTTAAAGAGCAAGTTTTAAAGGATGGACTCCTGGACTTGCATATATTTCTAGTCTGGTCGTTTTGTGGGGCTCCAGTAGTCTTCAAAAATCAATACTGCTGTTGTAGGAATCAACTTGACAGGTAAACTGCCAAGAGTACCTTTGTGTACTGTTCAACCAGCTTGGTGAAGTAGTTAAAGAGACTGTGCTGGGGCCGAAGGAAATCAAACTGGTAGTTCCTCTGCTCTTTCTGCATCAGCTGAGTCAAGAACTGCCGCCCGTTCCGAGCCACAAACTGCGCCGTTAGCTTCACCACATCCAAGTCAAAGGCTGAGATTGAGGGAGGATCTGCAATGAACTCGAACTCCGGAGGTGGCTCTTTCGGAATGACTGTCTCCTGGATCACCTGGGCCTGCACCTGCAGAGGAGAATGGAGACGGCTTAGTGACTGCCCTCAAGAAATGATTACCGAACCCTTGGGAGAATCCGTTTTTCCTTCAGCTGCTGCGGGAAAGCAACATCAGCCTAGATATCCCAGCAGCTGCAAGGACGAGAAAAATTAGTAACACGGGGTATATCTGGACATCTGTAATTCGGCCTGCTATAAAAAAAGAACATTGCTCCAACAGCTAACAAAACTGGAAACTGTCAGGACTTTGCTATAATCCCCCAGGACAGTCAATACCACACAGCGTGACTGCTGCCCGTGCAAAGCATGTAAAAGACCTGGACTCACTCAGTGCCCTCTTTCCATCCAGTATGTATAAAGGCACAGCTTAACAAGATTAGCAACAGTTTGTACTCCACATTTTAAGGGGAAGCTGATCCTTCCGGCAGAAAAGATGGAAATGTTTCTACAACACAGTGCATGTAACAAGTCCAAACTGAACTCCAAGGGATTCTAAAGACTTGCCTATGGCAGGAGTCCTAAACTCACACAGCCCGAGTCATCAGTAGCGAGTACCGTATCAGTCAGTACGCAACTAAACATAATCAAAACGGACAAGTAGCATAGTATATTGGCTCCTTCACACACAACTTTGTATTACGAGCAACTGGGGAAGCGCATCTGCATCAAAACAAAGTCCCAAACACTAAATTCCAAGCCTCTCAGTGCACTCTTTTTTGCAAATGTATAACTAACTCCTTCATTGGCCTTGTCTTTCAGACCTGCTGCTTAACACCAGGCTGTGACGCAACCAGTTAGAAGCAACGTTCTCGACTAAAGTGAAAATGAATACTTACCTTCTGTGGAAGCTGCTGCTGAGCACTCTGCTGCTGTTGCATGACCTTGGGAATAGCAGCTGAGGGCTCCTGTGCTTTACCCTCTTTGAACTCGCTGACTTTGTGCCGGTAGTATGCATGGTAAGGATCGTTGGGATTCAAGAAATTGAACTTAGGGTTATTTATTTCATTCTGACGAATTCGAGCTTCAAATTCTGGACCATTTCTGGGGAGGAAAAAGATAAATTGTGTAGAAGAATGGGCATCAACTCAAGTGCAAATGTGTTTCTTTCATAGTAAGATGTGTTGATGCATCAGCCCCTCAGAAGACAATTTTCTCTCCTACATGGAAGCAGTTTACCTCTAAGTAACTCATACCCAGCATAGCAGCCAGCTGCACACACACAAGTTAAAGGGATTTGTCCTATTTTAGTCTATAGCGCTTCACAGTGAATATTTCTTAAGACAGTTAAAAACTCACACTCACAAGTGTTCCACAATTTCCATTTGGCCACATAAAAACAAAAGGCTCTGTTGGATTGACAGTTTATCGGATGACATTTACAAGTTACTTACTAGATCAATTTTATTTGCTCTGTTAGCAACCTTTTAAGACTAGTTTCATTTCCAGGAAGTTCATAAAAGGAAAAAAGTAGGTAACCCTCAGCCTGTGCAGAGATTGACAACACCAGAGCACTGCACTTAGGACAGCCCTAAGTCTTAGTTCAGGTCATGTCCATTCCTCCCATCCAAAGTGCATTTATTCCAGGGTAGTTTGAGAAAGTTAATAGCTGCCATAGCATGTTTCTCTTCATGTTCTCTGGATACCTCCAAGTCTTGTTCAGATGCTCTGCCTCTTCCAAAAGAGGAGGTCTCTACAATACCAAAGGATAAAGGCAGCCCCCTCCTTATCCTCAAAGGAAGCCAATGCTCCTTGGCACCATTTAGAGGTTAGTTACACAGTAAATGTCTTTGACTAGTCCAGCATTTAGTAATTGTCTTAAACCCACAGCAACAACCACCCCGTTTTAGTGAGGTGAAAGCAGGCAGCGTTCAGCCTGTCTGGATGCCATGAGGGTTAAGAATTCACAGAGCCAGCCCAGGGGTATTTCCCTCCTGTGCCACTCGTACGTTGCCAGGAAGACCAAGATCTGGTTCCCCGAGACCTCACTGATAAGACAGTCAGAAATACTTAAGCATTAAAAGAACAGAGAAAGATGGCATATGTAGTGCCAACAGCCTGCACTCGCAAAATGATGACGTTAGGCAAATGAAAGAAGCCCAAACGAGTAAAATTTATTCAAATTTTAGACTCGTCCCCTGAATTTGACATCTAAACTCTTGCTAATCAATCTGCTACAGTCAACAAGGGAAAAAGTCCCCTACACATCACAGGCAGCTCATCTACCCTAAGAGAGGATCAAGACTACTCTCCAGAGGTACACCCTTCTCTCCCTCTGGCTATCAAGCGAGAGAGAGATGACGGAGGCTTGGACGAACACACACACCAGCTGCTGGCACAGCTTACCAACCGGTACACAAACCGGGATGGGACTTACCCTCGGGGTTCAACAAGCAAGTGAGCACCCTTGTACTGGAAAGTTCATCACCTACCATTTGCCTACACACTGTAAAACAGTGTCACGACTCCACCTGGCTTCACCACTCAATGAAGCACCTGTAACGAGGCTCCCTTTCTACCTGGAACTTTGTTTCCCCTTCAGATCATTCAGAACAGGAACTGTTACCTGGTTATTGCAGCACATGCTATAGATTCTGCCAAAAGAGTTTTATTTTATTTACTACCACAGCTTTTCTAGCAAAGCATGTCTTACACCTCTTAAGTAGCATATTGTTGTTTCTCTTCCACAGTCTCACTGTATATATATATGTCAGGGGACTGTGACCTGCTTCAGTTTCTGGAGCTGTGCAGACAATAGCACTGAAGAGGAGAAGCATGAAAACCCCAGAAAATGTGAGACATCACCACTGTCATTTACCTCGCTACGAAGCTGGCAGTCTTGTCCACAATATTCCTGACTTCTGGAGGAGGGTAAATAATTCCTACCACAGGCTTGGCTGGTGCTGCTTCCTCTTTTGGCTCCTCTTCCGGCTGTAATAAAAATGTATATATACACATATATATAGTCCTCTGTACTGCTGCCTCACAACTACAGCAACTATTCAAAAGGTGATGAGGTGGTGCCACAGGAAGACGTCTTTCATTGTGGTGTGTGCAATCAGTCAAGATACTAAATTCAAATAGCCTAAATCAAAACAAGAGAAGAAACCTCAAATGATACTGACTAACATGCTATGTATCAGCATCAGGGGGTGAAAGATAGTCCAGTAGGCTGCAAACCCAGACTAGGTTTATTTTCAGGTGGTCAAGTCGGAAAATTCATCTCCCTTCTCCCTCAATTTCCTCATCTACATTGGGAGTAACAATCCTAACACACCTTAACAAATTGCTCTGCAATCCCATGCTTAATCAATGCTGCAGAATTAAATATTCCAAACAGCAACCCAAACAGCACACAGGACCATCTATCCTCCTCCTCAGCCCCGAAATCATTGTCAAATCAGATCTTTGTGTCAAGGAAAATTCAATCTCACTCACTCATCCCACAAATGAATCCCTCAGTTTCTCAGGATGGGAGACAACATTTATCTGCTTGTCAAGGGCACCCACTGCAGGGGCAGGCACAGCAAGATGATGAGGAAGGCCCCTCCATGGGAATCAAAACAAGTCCTCCCGGCATTTTTACTATCTCAGCCTTGACCCCAAGTAGGTTTATAAATGCCAAACCAAGAGGCAGCACAGAGAAATGCCTGTAATGACACACTTAGGAATAACTCAGCATTGCTAAACAGGTTTGGAAGTTATGAATGCTCCTAGAGGCCTGCGGGACTGCAAGAAACTAGAATCTGAATGATTAACTCCATATTAAATAAAACATAGCTTTTAATCCTATTGCGGTCGTATCAAAAGCTGTTTTGTAGAGAAAAGCTCTGCAGGGCATTTTTCTCACCAACACTACAGGAGGATCCGAACTAAAATGCCAGAACCCTCCCTGTGGACAGCTTTGTCTCCCAGTTAAGACCAGAAGCTGCTCTTTGCAGGATACTAAAGATATTGCTCCTCTTTCTGCATCAAGCAACTTTCAGAAGAAAAGCCATTATAAAAGACAACTGGTCTATGGGAAACGTTTATAATCTTAACAGGGACAGTCAGGGAAATTTTAAAATACCAGTAATGCTACTAGCTCTGCAAAATCCGTGGGGACTCCAAGGCAGAAAACACTCTCAAGTCAAATACAGCCTTAATAAAGTGTGTTAAGAGAAAGGTACCATAAATATTTTTAGTTTTCATTCCCACTCCCTCTGAAAAACATCATCTTGAGGAGCTGAAGGATAAGACAACACCACAGTTGAGAGACGTTTCCATTTAACCACAACACTAAGCTGCCTTGCTAACTTATGTGCATGAAAGCCACTGGGGTTTATCTGGGGGAACCACGATTTTCCCCCCAATTGTGTTAGCTACATCAGCTCACACAAGATTTTCAGTCAGATCAGCTCCCTACACCGGCTTGCTGTGTGGCTGCACAATGCTGATGCTGGTGTGTGAAACTGCTGGAACGTGGTGTCAGGACAGCAGCAGCTCTAGCGACATCGGAGCTGTACTCCCATTTCGGGAAGGGGCTCGTCTGGAGGTGACTGTGGCCGAGACAGAATAGAACCAGGGAAGTTACTGCGAAACACGGGGCTGCTACGCTCTCCCAAGCGCACCGGGACGGGTGCGTTTAATCCTTTCACACGCTCCTCCCGGGGGCAGGGCTGTTCCCATAGCTCACAGCACACCCTCACGTCCATCACAATTACAACCCTGTGCCGCTCCCAGGAAAGGACTCGGCCTTAAGCCGAAGTG